>NC_143506.1:16094750-16246500 GCF_051622355.1 Phaseolus vulgaris | reverse complement strand
GCTCCTACATTTTTTCTTCCAGCACCTCCATAATATTATGCTAAGACCAAACTGTCCCTATTATTTTTAAAAACTCTAGAATGCAGTTGAATTGTATTTATTTTTTTGCATTCTGGATTATGGAATCTGGAAAAATTTCAGATTGGAACTTCTGGTAAAATTTTGGATTCACCAATCCATAATTTAAAATATACATTTCACATTCAAAAATACATCATTCAAAAAAAGCAATTCGGATCCACCAATCCGTAACAAAATTAGGCTTTCGGATTCAGCAGTCTGGAAATCAATAATTTATGCAAAATTTACTTATGGAACACCCCCTCATCCAGAAAAAAAAATGATTCAGTTCTGGATTGATGAATCTGTAGCACACTCCCAGATCCTTTTTTAAATAAAAGGTCAAGGCCAATTTTGGAATTTAGAAAATATTGGGAGTGCAGGAAGAAAAATGTAGAGGTGCAGGAAGAAGAAGCCTTATATAAATTCTGGAAAGTTAGTTTTAATATTTTTAAATTTAAAAAATAATATAAATAAAATATAATCTCATGTTAAATAACTTTAGTGGCACCTCATATCACTTTCTTTCCTCTTAACATCGGGTTTGAGAAAAGATTCATTGTATTCGGTGTTTATAGTATAAAGGTAATTTTTTTATAGTTTCCTATAAAGGTATTTTTTTTTCAGTTTTGTATTTTTTTACTTTGTTGATTTTTTTTTCTGAATTGCATAACTTTAAAAAAAAAAAAAGTTAGTAAATAATGAACAAAATCATAAGTACATATCAAAACACTGTAAAATTTATATTAACTATTTTCATTCATTATGAATCACCACAAACAACCAATTATCACTTGAAAAAAAAAATACACATCACATTCTCTATCATATTCAAAATGATACTATTAGAATTAAAAAAATCACATTTTCTATCATATTCAAAATGATATTATTAAAATTTAAAAAAAAATATATATATACAAATGAAGTGAGAAGATATGGAGGTCCTGAAAGAATTTTTCCACATAATTGATAATTGATGTGTGCAGATCACTTCTTTTTTTCATATAAAAATCTTATCACTTCACTTCGACCTATCTTTTTATCTATTTTCTATCTTATTTTATTAATTATTGACAATTAGCTATTTTTAAATACTTTTTTATTATAATTACAAATCACAAACTAAAAAAAATGCACGCGTTAATGCTGCAAGGAAATAAAAAAACATCACATGAAAATTATTTTATCCAGGTAGGAGAAATTCGTTTCATATTAACTCAACCTCAAGTTCAGAACCAGCCAAATCCTAAAACAGATAGTTATATTTAAATTTCAAAATTTGTAAACAAAACATATATTCGTAAAAAAAGAAGAAGCAGTTCATAGTATATTGTTTCTATTTTCTAATAGCTACATTTTATTATTTTTATGGGTTTAATGCTTATGAATATGAATGCAAGTTTTTAATAATAAATTAATAAAAGAATATTTTGAGCAGAACTATTTAAGTATTTATTCTAAATATCATCAAATAGTAAAGTAAGAAAATTTATTATCAAGATACCTAAAATTAATTATATTTTTCCATATGACATTTCAATATATATATATATATATATATTAATTTTAAGTATATTATTTAACATATCTATTATTTATTCAAAAAAATTATATACAATAATTTATGTTTAAATAAATATTATAAAAAATCATTTTAATCAATTAATTAACCTAAATAAAGTTTAAAATATCTGTTTTTTCATTAGTTACATATTATACACATATTTTTATTCATTGCACTTGCATTTTCTTTTTCAGAAGTATATGTATATATATGTACATATTTTCTATTTTCTTAATAAAAACTAAAATATGAGAGATATGTTATTGTATTTTAGGAAATATTATCTAAAAAAAAGATATAACCAAAGTACCTGAGAGAACAAAGTAGGATTTATGAGAGATTTTTCAATCAATGAAATATAGCGGGAAAAGTAGAAAGAAGAAGGAAAAGAAAAGAAAAACAGAGAAGAACCCTAATTTTCTGGTTCTATTGGAAAACCAGCTTCTAGTCTCTATAAGGACAGGGCAGCAATGGAGTGAAGCAGAGGAGAGTGTTGAGAGTGTAAGGTCAGAAAGCAGAGACTGCAACACCAATGACATCTACCGATAAAGAATTGGAAGAACAACTCCTTGAAGCCGGTAACAAGCTCGCAGACCCTCCTTCGTCCGTGGAGGAGCTCCTCTCACTTCTAGAAGTAATAATATCTTTTCCCTTCAAATATTATTTTAAACTCATTTTTTTCATGATTTTTGAGCTTTATTTTCATTATTATTATTATTTGATGCATGTTTTGTGCATGCATGTTGTTTCAGTGAGGTGTGTGTGTTGTTATAGTAGACGTACGCAATATAAAGCTTAAAAAGTTACTGGTTCTAATTGGTAAGTGGTGATACTGTTAACATGCTGGAGTTGACATGGTCAATCTTTGATTGTTTAGTTAGAGATATGTGAAATGGAGTATGAAAGGGAAGAAAAAATAATTAGGTCATGAGATTTTTTTTTTTTCATTTTTTAATCATTTGTTGGTTATTGGTTTGCTGGGGAATGAGTTAAGCGAGGGTTTGGAGTGGTGTCAAGTGTCAACAGTGGTGCTAGGTCTGAGGGATGTTGGGCTTGGTGCCAGTTGTTATGGCAGAGGGGTTGGACTGGCTTCACCTTAGTAATGGTTTTCCTCCACATTTGATTACCGGGGCATCACACACTCTGCTGCATCTGCTCCAGATTTAATAAGATTCACCCTTCACCTTTATGTTTATTTAATATTGAATATTTGGCTATTTTTGGTTTTGTGACGTAAAGTAGGTTTGTGATACTGGGCACGAATGTTAGTGGCTTTGGGGATTTGATGTGGAGCTAGGGGTGTCAACTTGGGCTACTGCTGGTTAGTGGTTCATACGTGAAATTTTAGAATATTAGAAGATTCATAAAGATGATGTAGCAACAACAACAACAAAGCCGTATCCCTTGAGGTGAGATAATATACTTGGATCATACGCAGTAGGTAGCCCATTGGTTCAACTCAAGAGAAAAGTTTCAGAGATATATTTTCCACGAGATTTATATGACTAATCCCTCAATGTCCTTCTTGGCCTCCCTCTCTTAAACTTTATGGACTAAAAACCATACTATCTACTCTCTCTACCTGGCTTTCCTTTGTACGCATCCTAACAACCTTAAACTATCTTTTGTCCTAGTTTCCTATTGTTGCTATAGTTGTAAGGCCTTTTCCTGGAATCACTTTTTTTTTATCAGCATCCTGGAATCACCTTGCAATCGTTATAAACCCTCTCATCAATTTGGGACCTTGAACTTCCACTCTTAAAAAAGTGATAAGGTGCTATTTGCATTTCTTGACGCAAGTGTTCATAAATGTGAAATCATAGGCCAAGTAAATTTTAAAATTTGATAAGTATCATCATTAATATGATTTGAACCATTTATTGCTAATTCTACAATATCAATGAATATGATTTATTGGAACATTGGTGGACAAAAATTTCCATGGTTCACTTAGAACAAACCACAGGAAAGAAGAATCCTAAATCATAGGAGAACTTGAGATTCTCAATACTTTAAAAGCAAACCTTTGTAATTCTGGTTGTTGATCACCATATGGTTCCCACCATTGTGCTGGAGTATTGGTTGAGTGCACATCAAACACTTGAAACTCTCAATCTAAGCATCAATCTTACTGCTCTAATCGATGTCTCCCACCAACCTATCTAAACAGTCATAAATTCCACACTTCACTTCATAATCCGCTTTAAATTTAGTCAACATGGGATTAAGACAATCATGGTTGTCAAACTCGCGAGTTAACTCGTTAACTCATCCGAGTTTACATTTCCACTTACCCTGGACGGGTACTCGTGAGTTTGTGAACGAGTTAGTGAGTCCCTATGGATTCTTTTTAAACCCAAAACGTGCTTTGGTTGAGGTTGTTGTGTTGTGGTTGTTCATCGTGTTCGTGGTAGCCTCGCTGCTGTTCATGGTCGCTCTCCTCGATGTTGTTCATGGTTGCTTGCCTTGCCTCTCTTCTTGGTGCTGGTGTGTTATTGGTTGCTGCGAGATATTGTTTTCTAATTAGGGATATTAGGGCAGCCAGATTGGGAAAATGTTTTAATTGGAGAAAGTTTGTTTTAATTGGAAGGATTAGGGTAAGAGATTGGGGAAATATTTAATTGGAAATTTTTTTAATTGGGGAGACTAAGGCAATGCGTATCTGCTGGAAAAAAAATTATTTTATATGTGAAGTAAACTCACTTACGAGTTGAGTCTATGAGTCAAGTTTACAGAACTCTCATGAGTCTACATAGATTTTGGGTACAACACGAAGTTGAACTTTGAAGTGAGGTGAAGCTGAAAAATCCATCTGTGATAAAAGATATGCAACGCTTCAAATGAACACCCATCTAAATGTTTGGTCAAAATATTAATTACATTTTTGTGATTTTGCATATTATTTTTCCTTTGCATGGCAGCAAGTAGAGAGTCTCCTACTAAGGGTTGAACAGTCACCTGCATCCTCCATGCAAAATGTACTCTCTCCACCATTGAAAGCATTAATTGCAGACAATCTTTTGCGACACTCAGATGATAATGTCAAAGTTGCAGTTGCCTCTTGTATCAGTGAGGTAACAAGAATCACTGCACCTGAAGCTCCTTATGATGATGATCAGATGAAGGTTTGTAGAATTGTTTTCTATATCAGTTTATGAATAGACTTGACTATTATCATGCTCTATATGAAAGACATCAGTAAATCAATTGAATTTTATCAATGACAATTTCTTGCAGAAGGTTTTTCAATTAATAGTGTCTTCATTTGAAAATCTACACGATAAGCTAAGTCAATCATATGCAAAGAGGATTTCAATTCTTGAAACTGTTGCAAAAGTCAGATCATGTGTGGTTATGCTGGACCTTGAGTGTGATGCCCTGATTTTGGAAATGTTTCGGCATTTCTTGAAAACAATAAGGTAAGACTATAATAACTGTTTTTCCAATTTTGTCGTAATCATGGCTTCAAAACGTTGTTGTCTATAATACTACAATTCTTATCTTTTACTTTATAGTCTGTATGATATATCTTAATGTGTTTTTCTTTTTTCCTGCTTAATACCTTGTAAATTTGTATGAACTTGTGTGATTCTTGATTACTTCTGTATAACTTTATGCTCTGATGCACAAATACTTTAAATTTGATTATGTATCCATATCACACCTGTAGTGGATTGATACAGTGTAGTATGTTCCACCCTTATAGAACTTGACTGCCTCTCTATTCATCTCTCTTGTGTGCATATTTTTTGTGGATAATATATGAATGAATTTTTTAACTTGAACTGACAAGAATATGATAACGATAGCATATCAACCTAAATATCAACTATATTCAGAGAAAGATAAATTATACTTATACCCCTTGAGATTTCACCAAATTTCTCAGTACCCCTCAAATTTTACCCCTATGCTTATCCCTACACTGTTACTTGTTTGAAAAAATTGTGTCGTGTACCCCTATAGGGTATGTGTGCCATCTCAAGAAGCCAAATAGGGCGTTAGTGTAATTAATTAGGAAAAGATAAACAAACAAATTAATAAAAAAAATATAAATAGATCTATATTTTAGTTAATATATTGCCATACGAATATGCTGATTTAAAAAAAAATATTGTATTTATGTATTGAACCCAATGCTCGTAGTTATACCTATTCAACATAGTTACATATATAAATGCATTTTTGTAACGGTTGAAAACACTTAATGTTGGGGGCATCTTCTAACCGGGCCCATTTTGTGAATTTCAGGGAGCATCATCCAGAAAATGTTTTTTCGTCCATGGAAACAATTATGACTCTTGTTCTAGAGGAAAGTGAAGATATATCCCTAGACCTGCTGTCTTCACTCCTGACCAGCATTAAGAAAGACAATGAGGTCGTAGTTTAATGTTTCAATTTCATTCATTTTAGTATTGTGATTTTAAAGTTGAACCTTATTTTTTTTGTTCGTATTTATCCCTGTATTGACATTGATACTCATTGTTATCTAGGAAGCTTCTCCAATTGCCCAGAAATTGGGGGAGAGGGTCCTTGAAAATTGTGCAACCAAGCTTAAACCCTACTTGGTCAAAGCAGTGAAATCCTTGGGTATATCTTTGGATGGTTATAGTATTGTACTTGCTTCAATATACCAAGATACATCTGTTGACTTGGAGAAAAATGATACATGTGTTACTAGTGAGCATTTGGTAAGTTTTCTGTTGGTCTTTTGTTAATTAATGTTTGAAACATTTCATGATGACAAATTCAAAAACTTTTCTTTTCATCATTTTTACTTCTGAAATATAAGAGTGAGTCTGCAAAACAATTACCCGAGGAGTCAACACATGTATGCCCCCCACTTAATGCTCCTGTTTCTTATGTGTGTTGTGGTTCTAGATTTTTATCTTGCAGATTTTAACACGGAAACATGTTGATTGTGGTTTGATCAGGAAGTTAACAAAGATTCAAGGGAAGCTACACCCTTTCAACAAGAAAATCCTGATGTGAATATATCAAAGTCAGTCATGAGCAACGGTGTTGCTTGTGTTGGAGAAGATAATGCTTTTGTTGATTTCAAGTCCAATAAAAAGCAAGAGGATGTTGATTGTTCTGATCACTCTGAAGGTTTGACTACAACTAGTCATGAGGTGCACAAAGATTTGGACACCAGAAAAGTTGACAATAGTAAACAAAAGTCAAAACATTCTACCAAGAGACGACGAAAGAAACCGAGCACTTCAACTAAATCAGCAAAATCTTCCAAGGGTAAAGTTGCTGCTAATGAGAAAGAGTCTGAGAAAATGCTGGACTATGAAAGGCACAGCAAGAAAGTTCCCCGTTCCTCTTCTGAGGACCATTCTGTTGAAGCAGCAGGAGCTTCAGAGAATGACAAAGAAATTGACGCTGAGATTTCATTACCAAAGGCATGCAATGATGAATCTGAAGTAGTTGCTTCTCCTCCAAGTGAGAGCTTCCATGAGGAAAATCTTTCAAAGAAACTTGGACGAACAAAAATGAAAGATGGCTATGTAAAAGAAGGAGCTGCAGAGGATCACTTTAAGGTGTCTGGAGGAGCTAGTGATTCAGAAGCCCAACCTGCCAGGAAGTCAGTGAAAAAGTCACATGGTCAGATCTTTGTTGTGAAAAAAACTAGTGTGGTAGATTCATTAAAAAAAGGAAGTGGTTCAACAATTGATGCAGATACTAAAAAGCACTCTGCCAAGAAATTAGATATTAACAAAAAGGGTACTGGTGGATCCTCTTCAAGGCAGATGGGGGACAAGAAAAAGGGAGGGTGGCGGAAAGCTAACTCTGAAACAGATGTTGCAAAATCGTCTGTTATGGATGTGGACAAGGTATTTTTTTATGCTTTTAGACGGTGCTTGCTACTGTATATTAACGTTATGGCTACATGATTTTATTTTGCTTTGTTGTGTTAAAAGTGAAGCATTAAAGAATCTTTGTTCACTATTTAGGAAATGATTTCTTCTCCAAAGTCTGGTACAAAATCAACTAAAGATGAAAATCCAGAGACTCCCAAGACAAATGTAATGAAACTTACCTCAGGAAAAGAAAATATATGTTTCCTGTTCACCCTAAATTTTGAATTACAATATGAAATCTTCAAATATATATTTGTTAGGGAACTTTTCCTTTGGGAAAGTCTTTTATTTGTTAATTCTAGATTTTTCGTTCTATTGCATTGATTACTAGTTATCTTTCTGCTGTGTCAGGAGTCTGATATTGAGAAATATGGTGAAGGCCTTGTTGGTTTACGGGTCAAAGTTTGGTGGCCTAAGGATCATGAGTAAGTACTTGGAATCTCTTTAGTTTTTACATTCCTTCACTGAAATTCTTGTTAACGAGGCTAAGGAAATGCTTTAAGCTGTTTGATATTTAATTTTAAATTGTAATCTCTAGTTTTATGAATTCTAGAATGTGTTTTTAGACCTTAAACTGGACTAATGTTGCAGTGTTAGTGATATCTTAAATTAGGTGTGTTACAGTCATTTCTACATGTATCTTTGTGTAAACCTTTCTATGAAGTGACCATGATCTTTACAGTTTGAGTTCATTGGCTTATATGTTTTTTTCATTAGTTATTTTGATAGTCTATATGTTAAACTACTCCGGGAATACCTTTTGAAAATGTAGTGTTAGAATGCTTTGATGTGAGATAGCGGAAGAGTTTATGTGTTTGAATTAAACTAGTGTATGTCATGCTCCTTCTATTTATGATCAGTTTATCGGTTCATTTTTATGTAATAGAAATATTTACTTTCTATTTTCAATGACATGTAATATGTTACAGGTTTTACAAAGGTGTTATTCATTCTTTTGATTCTGCCAAAAAGAAGCACAAGGTGAATTATCAGATTTTTAAGTCATCTATTTACCTTCCCTTTACTAAGAAAATCTTTGCATTTTTTGTTCTTCTGTGTTGCTCTACTGGTACCACTGTTATGTTACATTTGTTTAATCCTTTTATAAGGAAATAAAGGATATGAATTTTTTACTTTGAAAAAAAAAATCAAACAATTAACATTCTACTTTTGTCCTCTAGAAGACCATTTGACCAATTCATCATGAAAGTTGGTTTATGTTTTTGGTAGCACTGAATATGTTGTTCATTTATATATTTTCCAAAATCATTCCTAAAATTGGGATTCATTATCCTTTTCTTTCTACCTAATTGATTCATCTTATTCATTTCTTACAAGAGAGAGAATAAGCTTATCTTATTAATTTATATAATTATTTATTGAAAAAAAAATTGTAAAGTAATTGGTAGTATTTTTGTCAAAAAATAATTAATACTAAGATAAGCTTTCAAGAAGATTTAATGGAAAGGGACAAATAAGTTTCTGAGTGTCTTATATTTTTCTGAAAAACAATGAAAGTAAAACTCTATACAATGAAACAGAATGTCATTTTAGTGCTTTTCTCATGAGCTACAAAGGGTAACTTGTAGGAAAACGCCATTTCATAAAAGCACTTCTTTCCAAATTTTCCATATGTACCCTAGTTAACTTCTTGAGGACAATGACACCTGTTCTCTATTTTAGGTCTTCTATGATGATGGAGATGAAGAAACATTAAATCTTGTGAAGGAAAAATGGAAGGTCATTGATGCAGACTTAGATGCAGATGAGGTTGGTGTATGGCTTGTCCTTTTTATGCCAAACTTTTTCTGTCTAAATTAATGGCAATCATTTCTATGGACAGGAGGAACAAAGTGGGCGTGCAAGTCTTGATGCTTCCACTGATATGTATGTGCTGCATATTGTTAATGCTGTATTTTCCTTTATTTTTCATGCATTTTTCAGAGTATGTATGTATTTATGTTGCCCCTTTGCAAAAACTGTGTATATAAGAGTTCTGGACTTAGTTGGTGCTGTTGTTTGTTCTTGTTGCTGATTTGTTGGATACATGGTTTGAAAGATAGTTACCATGATATATTTTACCTGAAAACCTGAACCTACACTTGGCAAATGTATATTTTGTGAATGATGATTTGCCGGTGCCCTTAATTTGGAGCTTTTAGATATGATTTATCCTATGGTATAGTTCTGAACTAGTCCCAGCTCCTTTTCTTGGCAGTCGTGGATAGTTGTTGCTGTTGTATATTTGATATATAGATTCAAAAAGTGTAAATTGTCGTACATAATACCTCGCCAATCAATTAGGCCATGTGCTGCATTGGTTTGATTTTTATCAATTAAGAATGTGTTAGTAGATTGTTTAATGTTCCCTCTTTTTTTGAAGGGTTCAGATGGACATGTCTTATTTTTTGCTGTATTTTGTTATTCTCGTTGTGGTATGCATGGTGCTCTTTCCAGCTGCCTCTAATTGGTCTTATTCACACACTGCATTGCACGGATCCTATTTAGGCCACCGGAGAAGAAAGGGAAAACAAGTGTTGGTGAGTCAAACAAGCAAGGAAAGATGGATCATTCTTCCGGAAGGTTGGTGACTATCAATTAATCTATTTCAGTGACACCTCTTATTTAATATCTAAATTATTTACATCAATTTGCAGCAATGGAAAAGTAGCATCCAGTAGATCAAAGGGTGTATCCATGAAGTCTAGCGACAAGTCCAAAGATGGTAACAAATTGAAAGATTCCAAGACTATTAGCAAATCAGAGGATGAAGTTAGTAAAAAGTCTAAGGACAGTACTGCTAAAAATGGTAGCAGAAAATCTGTTGCTGATAAAAAAATTAGTAAATTCAAAAACACTGAAACTTCCGAGACAATTGAATCAAAGGATGATAAAACTAACACGTCAAAATCCTCTGTCAAGTCTAAGCATGAAACTTTCAAAAGTGGACAATCCAAACTAGAAACCAAGAAGACTTCCTTATCAAAAGGAAAACTTCTCAAAAGTGGTGGAAAGATTGATGTTAATGGTACAGGCAAGGTGAAATCTGGTTTGTTGAAGAGAAAAGATCCCGAGAATGATTCAGATGTTTTGGTAGGAGAGGTACAAGATGATAAGAGAAAGACTTTACATTCATCAAAGCCACAAGGAAGAGAACTCAAGAGTGGAAAGAAACGTCAGAGAAGCTAGAAGTGGGTGTATTTATCCTTAACTGGGTTGCTTGTCTTCTACTTATCAGTTTTACTCTTCCGATGGCTGGAGTGATCAAATGAATTTAAGCCGTGTGTTGAGGTAGCTGTTTATCATTTTGTGGTAATTATCTTGTTGCTAATATTGTTATATTTAGTTATTAGTTAGGCTAGTTTAGTTGTAGGGTGGGTTAGTGTCTTTAGACACTTTTCCGATGTTTATAGACTAGATGAATGTTATATAAAGGGTAACACTGGAAAGTAGTTGGCTAGCATTCACTTAAAATATTGCTTTGGCACTACCTGATGTTTGATAATATATGATATGCATTTATTAACCTTGCCCTTGGTTTTAATGGTATTTTAGATTTGTATATACTTTAGTCATCATAACAAGTGTTGGTAAATATAGTTATTTGTTATTATTTAAATTTATTATAACAAGTATTGGTATGCGTGATACTTTAGAATATTAAATGTAACCTATATACATGTTGAGTATTTGTAAGTTGCTATAATTTTTCTTTACAGCCAGCCATAGATCATTGAATAATGCGCTTACATTATGCTCCCATTCAAATGCATTTTTCTTATCTAAATTTTATATTCATCCTATTATTTTATGGACATGTTAGTATTTTCCATTTTCATTGGTTTTGGTATGACCAGCTTTTACTTTTGTAATGTTATGAATGTTGATAATGTTTTTTTTTTTTTACATGCCTTCATTGGTGGGAAGTAGCTACCAGTTTTTTTATTACTAATGGTTGGAAAATTAATGGTAGAAGCAAGTTACACTTTTAGGTGATTTTAATAATGTGGACAATAAAGAAAATGTACATATTTTAGTTGTTCTTTTAAATATATTAAACATCTTTTAATGGGATGATATTGTATTTTGGTTTATTACTAGAATAATGTACATCATCAACTATATTCTAGTAACACTTTAGATTTTTTAATGATTAATAAAAATGTATGCTCCCAAAAAATATTGAATTATAAATCCTGTTCACCCAACTCTTTCATTACAAACAACATCTGTTAGAGTTGAGATGGTATTGAAATGATATATCACTGTTCTGTAAACTTGTATTGTATGTGGTTATAAATTCTTTAGCCAAATCCTGTCAATATTGTTGTGTTTGTCTCTGTTTTTATAGATGAGTGAAAAAAAGAGTTATTGAGAGGCACAAAAAATAAGATGGGCATTTCCATAACCAGGTGATAAAAATAATGCTTATCTTTTAGTGACTTTAATAAGTGGTGATATTTGTAGGGTAATAGTCATGTAAGATTATCAATTACTTTTGGCTAAATTGTATTGTAACTTATTAACTATTATAATTATGTGATTTCAGTCTTTTTTTATCATTGAAAATACAAGAAGTTGTTAGAAATTTACTTTAGCCATAATGTATATGTGATAAATTATTCAATTATTTATTTTATTAAATAAATAAGCAAAAATTATTTTGTTTTTTTTTAAGATTAAATTATCTAAGTAAAATATGATACCAAAAAGGTTATCAAATTATCTCAAATGATGTATCTTTTTATATATTTTTTAAAAGAAAAAAGGTTATTTAGTTATTTTGAAATAAAGATAAATTTTTTAATTAAAAAATGACAGCAAAACAAGTTATTAAGTGATGTATTTCCTTTATATAATAGTATAGATTAATAATATCAAAAAATTATAGTCACTCAATTATAAATTGTATCGTGTTCTCATCGAATTTGGTGTCTAAATTGTTCAAGGTCGTGAATCTGAATTGTTGACGAAAGATTGCAGAATTTTAAGAGAATTATAATGTTCGAGTAATAAATAAGTATATTGAGTGACTGAGATAGAGATTTATGGTTACTTTAAAGTAACTACCGAACAGTTATCAATGATTTAATATTATTACAAATGTTTAATATCATATTATCTAATTGATATTAATTACTGAATTTCAGGGACCAGATAATACATATTGTAAAAATAAATAATTAGTTATAAAATGTATATTAAATTTGTTAAATTATTATTATATTCAAATATATTTTAAATATAAATAGAAATATATTGTGAAAGATGCAAGTTAAATATAAATAAAATAAGAACTATTAGTATTATGTATTAATAACATAGAGGATGGTTTTGCAAAATTAAAAAAAAATCTTCTTCTCAAAGTTATAGTTAATCCCAGTTATATTAATTACAAATATTTATGAGGTAAGGAATGCATCTAAAAGTATACACAAAAACAATTACATGAAAGGTTCCATAGATTAATGATTTTTAGTCTTAAATGATTAATTTTAACCCTAGTTTATTATTTTTAATCTTAATTAATTATTTGTAAACCTTATATTCTTTTTATAAAGCTTTAAATGTTATTCCAGATGTGATGATAACAGATTATATATTTACAAGCACCATTTTTGCAATATAATTCATCATGTTTTAATGAAATTGATTA
The DNA here is from genome assembly GCF_051622355.1 of Phaseolus vulgaris. NCBI lineage: Eukaryota > Viridiplantae > Streptophyta > Magnoliopsida > Fabales > Fabaceae > Phaseolus > Phaseolus vulgaris. Next base: position 16,233,350 of record NC_143506.1, on the reverse strand, counting down.
TTATGTTTTAAAACACTAGTAAAAATCCTATTAAAAAAGAAAGACTTTTATATAAAATAAAAAAATAAAAAAAACTGAATGATTTTGCAGTGAATAAGTTTGAACTCACTGTGATAGAAACAATCATATAAGAAAAAAAAAAAACATTTCATAGTTTTTAAGGTACATCGATACATTATTAAAAAGACTGAGAATATTCAACAATATTCATCTATACATTATCTCTCATGGTTGTTTGTGTTACAATAGTCTATGTATATAAAAATTATCTTCTTTATCTATACTTATATTTAAAGGATTCTTCTCTTTAATTGTTTTTCTTATGTTTATTAATTTAATCCTTATATTAACATTTATTTTATTATTTTATTTTAGACATTTCAATTATTTTTTAAGCATTTAATAAATAAATAATTATTTGTATAATTAATTGAAAATTGTTTTGTTTTTTATTTTTAAAATTAATATTATATCATTTTGTAAAGAATAATTACCAAATTTAAATTTTGAAAGTGTTGCAGTTATTAAACGTTTTGTATGTTTTTTTCTCATATTTTCATGTCTCTTAAAAATTAAATCATAGTTCTTCACCATGACTCAGTATGTGACTGTGACCATGTCAACCACATTTGGCAGAAGACCATCTTCGAATGCCTCGCATGGACGATCTGGATGATCAAAACAACTTATTCTTCTTCACTCTAATTACATCCTTTTTCATGGATCACATATTATTTTCATCACGCATGTGACATTGAAGCTTCTCCAAATTCGCCAATAGAATTTTGAGTCTATGATTTTTGACGCGATCTTTCTCGCGTAAGGTAGGGAAGAGGTTCATTGTATTATGGAGAAACAATTATTAAGGAAGATTGGATCTTCGTAACTTGGATTTGCAATGATAATGCCTTTTGCAATCAGACCTTTAAAGTCATTGTTGAGGGGCGGTGCTCACACTCTCTTTTTGATAGGTTCCTTTTTTATTTCTCTTTGTCAAATTCTTTCATTTTCTTTCATTTATTTCTTTCATTAAATTGAGAATTATTAATAAATATAAAATATTGAATTTTTTTTTTATAATATTGACTTTGAAAATGTTAATGATAAAAATAAAAAATGTGAACACATATGTTTTCACTAATAATAATAATAATAATATTATTATTATTATTGATATTTTGCCATCAAAGTTGTTTTTTACTTTTTTACTTTTTTACTGTGACCGCTAATTTTTAGAATGAAAAAATAAGTATAATTTTGTTTTAGTGTTATATGAACCAAAATGATAAATAAAATTAGCATTAAAACTACAAAATGGATATATTAAAAGGATTGATATTCTTTCCTTAAATTTTTTCTTGTAAATTTTATTGCACACAACCAAAGTTGTCACCTTTTTCACGTAGTCAATTATAATTTGTGGTAAAGTCACGATTTTTATCAACATTTGTGGTAAAATCAAGATTTTTAGGTGGTGGGGCCAGTGGGACGGTGGTGGCTGACGTGGGTTGGTCCACAACTTGTTAGCCTTTGAGAATGGCGGAGGGCTTTACGGGTTTCTTCATCTCATGAGCTTGTTTGATGGATCAAGAAGTGTTCCCTAATAAAAAAGTGTCTGCTATGCCAGGACAAAGGAAGACTTTTGCTCAGGTTTTGGGAAAATACACGTGACATTCCTTTGTCCTAGTTACCTACTTCTTGTATTAAGGGAGACATGATTGTTGTCTAAATTGATGAGACATATTACTTGGCTAATCTTGAGGATTACAAGACACATCTTCATGGTCAGATTATTCTATCTAAGGGGGTAAACCTCTCATACACTATTTAACTAAAAAGTTGCAGCCGGTGTGGAAGGGTCTTGGATCGTGGAAAGCAATTTCTCTTGGGAAAAGTTTCTATGAGTTTGAGTTCGCTTCTTTAAAAGACATGCAATGAGCCACCGGGATGGGTTCCTTGAGATTGTTTGTCTTGACAAAATACTTTGTTTCAGCTACCATGAAGAGTATCAAAACTCATGCCTGAATTAGAACCTACAAATTGCCTTGGTTTGTGATGCATTTACGGACTAATGTTTTGTGGATGTTTCGTAATCAATAAGATACTTGTCTTAATTACTTTGAAAAAATCAGGCTTAGGGTTACTCATATCTGTCTTAAAGAGAATGCGTGTGTGCTGATAAGTTGGCTAATTTAGGATTTATTAATAGAGAATCATTTAATTGGTATAACAAGTTTCCATCTAGTATGTTATTAGAATTTTGTATGAATGAGTATAATCTATCTATGTATTTTTTGGTTAACATATGAGTTTTGATATAGTCCCCCATATTTTTATATTTTATTTATTTTTTATTTTTTAATAATGATCATTTTTTCATGCATGACAGATGATTGTTGTTATTTGAATTGTAAATTTAGCTGAAATGTCAAGTTGCATAATGATGCCTAATAGGAAAACTTTTATATAAAAAAAAACACAATAACTTATTTTGGTAGTAGTGGATTAGATTGATACAGTAATTAAACCTTGCTACAAAAATGAAAATAGGAAAAAAAATATATATTGAGAAGATAAATGAAATGCTCTTTATATGGCTTATACTAATCCTCAAACTCTTTATTATAAACATTACATTTGACTAGTTAACACTCTCAACTATCATTTACTATCTGTCCTATTCAAGAAGTTTTGCTGGTTTGTATTTGCGAAAACTGCACAAAACTGCACAAATAACAGAGAAATAAATAACAACTTAGATTATATGAAAATACACATTTACTAACAAGATCTAACATAACTCATACATATTTTTTTTTTCAAATATATTGTGAAAGGTTGGATTCTAACTAATAGATTTAGAACTTTTTTGCATAAGATAAACATTTTACTAAGTAAATTAGGCAATGTGATTTACTATATATTTTTTTAGTTAACTAGAGGACATTTTTTTTTATATTACAACCTTTTTTATGTTATTATTTAATACTCAGATATAAGGAAATAGTTTTGACGTCAACTAATCTCAGGTGAAAAATAAAATAAAATAATATTATTAATTTTATTACAATTAATATTTTCAATTACGATTACATATTAGTGCTTATAAAATAAATTTAAATGTAAATTTATTAATATATTATTATTTTGCGTTCTGTTTGGGTTGAATGATTATTCCGTGTGGATGGAAAAATAGTAAATGCTAGGTCTTTGTAGACATACATATAATTCATGAGAATTTTTCCTCTTCAATTTTTTTTTAAACGAACTTTACTCCCTCTCTTTAGTTTTTTTTAATTATCTGGCACTCTCTCTCTATTCTGTTTCTCATTTTTGGCAAGGAAAAGAGGGAAAGGAAAGAAAAATAATTGAAAAAAACCCTAATTTCCTTGTTCAATCCACATCAAGTCTCAAATCGGGTTGGATTTGAACGGTTTCATAGACGAAATGAAGTGAAGCAACCTGAGTCTGTAGAAGATCAAGAGGCAGAGACGCACAAACGAAACAACCAATGGCGACGACGACGACAGATAAAGAATTGGAAGAGCAACTTCTCGAAGCCGGGAACAAACTCGCAGATCCGCCGTCATCCGTGGAGGAGCTTCTCTCACTTCTAGATGTAAGAACGCTTTCTCCCTTCAAAAGTTATCATAATACTTTGCTCGTGATGTTCTAGATTCTTTTGTTTTTAATTATTTGATGCATGTCGTTAACATTTTTCATTCCCGTAATCTGGCCGCTGAGATTGTTTGACTTTGGCGTTTTTGTGAGATTTTGATAGAAGGACGAGTGCATGGAATGTTTGATGTCAAATTTTTATTCTTATACCTAAACTGACTTGGCTGTAATGGGATAATTGTTACAGCGTTTATGTTACGATTTAATAAATATATCCTAATATACTATAGTATAAATATATCTTAAAGTTATGGAGTTCTAATTGGTAAGTGATGATTGGTAATAGTATTAATAGGCTGTAATTGATTATAATCAACACCAATCTTCTTGATTGTTTGGTCATGGATGTATGAAATAGATGGTGCTGAAGAAATTGAATTAGGTCTTGAAATAGGCCTTGTTCATTTTTTGTCAATGGATGGAATTATTGCTTGTTGATTATTGGTTGTGATGAGATTGGGAGGGAGGGTTTGGAGTGGTGCCAACAGTGACGATAGGTCTGAGGGAACATTGACTTGGTGCTAGTGGTTGTGGTGCAGGGGCTGCACTCGCTTCACCATAGCAATGGTTCTCCTCCCCCCAGACATTATTGGAGCACCCTGCAATTTGCTTCCTCTACCCCAGATCCACGAAGGCTCACCCTCCACCTTTTTGTTAATTTGATGTTGAATATCTTGATATTTTTGGCTTGTTGCTATAATTTGGGATGTTTGTCACAAGGACATGAAATATATCAATGATGGGCTTGGAGATTCACGTGGAGCTAGCTTGGGCTACTAGCGACCAGTGGTTCTGCGTGAATTTAATAGCGTCAGAAGATTTGCAAGGAAGGATAATGTGTTGCAACAACAACTGCTAAGATCAACGTTTCAAAGATATTATTTTCAACAAGATCCACTGTGGCTATTTTTTCCAGTTTCCTTCCTGGCCTCCCTTCCCTGATCTTCACCAGACTAAAATCCATAAATATACTTTTCTCATTGGTATCTCGCAGAGCCTTCTTTATACACGTCTAATACACCATAGTCTGTTTTTTGTCACCTTTTCCTTAATTGTTGCCATACTAATCCCTCTCATATATAATCATTTTGTCTTTTTTCTTTTCTTGTGTGACCTCATATCCATCATAACATTCTCATTTATGCCACTCTGACGTTTTTCTCTTCTTTCTGTGAAGTCCAACATCATGACCATAGAGGATTGTCAGGATACAGTAGTATGTATGACAATTTGTACTTGAGTTGGTAGGTGATTTTTTTAGTCAGAAATAACCTGTGTATCCTAATGTCCTAGGTGTGACGTCCCTGTTAATCTCCCCATCATTTTGTAATATTGATCCCGTATATTTAAACTAAGAAACATATGGTGTGACATCTTCTCGCAATTTACTTCTACAAGAGATTATTCTTATCTTGCTAAAATTACAATGCCTATACACTATTGTATTCCAACGTAAGCGAAAGTCCTTTATTTCCAAAGTCTGTCCCAAAGTTTAAGTTTAGATTAGTTGCTTCCTGGATTTCTCAACCAAAACTTTATCATTCGCAAAAAGCATGCAAAAAGAAACAGGCTTTTGTATGTCCCTTGCTAGCTCATCCATGGTAAGATTAAATAAGTAAGCCCTAATGTAATACTATTCCCTTATTCTAAGAAAATCTTTAGTCTCACATCTTTACCCACATGCATGGCCTGTATAACAATATAAGCAATTCTAACACCTTTCATTTTCAAATTTCTCCACAACACTTTTCTTGGTGCTTAGTCATACAAATTTCCAAACTCAACAAAAACCATAAGCCTTTTTCTTTGTATTTTGGTACATTTTCCCTCAAGCTCTGTAAAAGATAAATTGCTTCTATTGTAGACCTTCCTAGGAAATAACTGAACCGATTCTTTACAAACCTCACTTTGCCTCTTATTCTGTGGTCAGTCACCCTTAACCACAGTGTTACTTGTATGTTTTATACCTCTATAATTAGCACAATTATGAACATCTCCTTTATTCTTGAATACAGGGCCAAAGTGCTCTTCCTCCACTCATATGACATTTTCCTAGATATCAAAATCTTGTTAAAGGCTGTGAGAAAATGATACCTTGTTTTCCCACACAATTCCAAACTTCAAAAAGTATATCATTTGATCTGACAACTTTGTCATTATCTATTCTTTTCATGGGTTTCCATTACTTTTCGAATACAAATTCTATAGTTTCTGTTCATTTTCTTGTGTTTCTAGTTTTTCTGTGCTAGGAATTCATCCTTCTCCATTATTGAAAACCTTACAAAATTAATTCCTTCGTCTCTTCTATGTATCGTGACTTGGCCAAACTTTACTTGATACATCTTACATAATCCAAATCTCTTGTATAACTCTTCAAAAAGCTTGTAGGTGGTTCTGCGTACACTGTTTTTTATCTTCTTAGACATTTCATCCCACTTGACGATAGCACTACCAAGTGTTTCCTAATTATCTTCCTCCAGTATCTTTTGCTTAAAAGTTAAATAACTCTTTCCCTTAAGTTGGCACCTATTTAGATTGGTAACTTGTCGTGTTTTCTGTTTCTGCTTTTCAAGAAAAACATCATGGTTCTAATCTTTATGTTGTGTAATAAGGCTCCCTCTTGGAATCACCTTGCAATCCTTACAAACCCTTTATCATCACATCTTACTAGAAAGAAAATAATTTGAGTCTTTGAACTTCCTCTCTTGTGAGGGATAAGGTGCTTTTCCTGCTTCTTGGAACAAATGTTGATGATCCTGAAATCATTGGCCACAGTGAAGTTTAATTTTAAGAAATATCACCATTTATATAATCTGAACCATTTATTATTAAATATCACCATTTAGCCTATAGTTTACCTTAGACAAACCATAAAGAGCAATATAAAATTGTAAAACTAGAGAAAAACTTCTATCCAATAGAGAAATATAAAAATATTAAAAAAATAACTAATTATCTCTTTAATTGTTCCTGTTCCGTTGTAAGTTAACTATGTTTTGCAATAACATTTTAATTATTTTATCATGGAAAATATTTGATACAATCATGCTCATTCACTAGGCTAAATAAATTTTATTGCTTTGGCAATTTAATAGTGCATTAATAGTATCTATTAAATTGATGTATAATAAAAAGTAAACTATTATTGTGGCATATTTTTCATATATTGGGCTCCACACTGCATGATTTTCTGAATGCAATTTTTTAAAAGATACATTATAAAGGAAGAAAACTATATCACAAATGTGGATTAATATTGATATGGTACAACAGGGTGTGTTCACTCATTAAATTATCAACAATCCTGTCACTAGTTTTTTTTTTTTTTGGTTATTTTAGTCGCCAAATATATCATTTCTGGAAATTTGAAATTTATATTTACTTAACTGGTTGTGTTTCTCTTATCGAATTTGTCTTTTTGTATATAATTTTTACGCTAAATACTAAACATTGTTTATCGTATCTGATCTTACATAAATCTATGGTAGTCAGGTGTTGGATTTGAGATTTTTGTTGCATTTTTTTTACTTTGGTTGCCTTCTCTGCTCTGTGGGTGTTGTTTTGTGTGGCTGTTTTGTTGGGTCATTTAGCTTATATTATAAATTACAGTCGTGTTCATAATTAAGTGGTGTGAAAGACCAGCATTCTTTATGTTCCTGTCACCTAGGCACTTTTTACCTTTGTGGATGAGAGTAGAGAATTGTTCTGATTAAAATAATTAAGTAATGCCTCTGAACTCAGGCAACTATTACAAAGGTTGATTTTATAGTTTTAATCATGGTAGTAAGAGTCATATGATACACGAGTCGTATCTTATGATACGATTCTCTACACCCATGATATGATAGCAGCAACACTCGTTTTTTGCTCTGGGATCTGTTTTGTGTCATTCAAATCTCTTTTGGAATCGCATGAATTGCGATTCTGGTTTGAATTGTGCTTTGAATCATGGGAGAAATTGTGTTCAGGTTGCACTCAGAAACAAGTTGGGTAAAACGACCTGGTTTGTAAAAGCCCTAATTTTGCTTTTATTTTTTGTGAGAATCTGAGTGGTAAGAGAGGCAAAATGGTTGTTCTTTTCCTTCCATCCATGGCCACTTATTATTTTGCCTTTTCCTCCCTTCTAGACTCTTACCCATAATCTCTCTTCTCCACCTACACCTGTGACCCACTTATCTCTATCTTTTCCTTATGTCTACTTGGTGGCCTTTTAAGTGTTTCTTTCTACTCCTCAACATGTGTTGCTGCTGGTCCCTCCCCTTTTTTTATATGTGCTACTCCTTAGTGAGTTTTTTGTTGGACTCTTGCATTATAGAAATGGATAAATAAAAAGGGAGCCTGATATTACTTAGAACTATTGTGAAGCTCTTCTTCCTAATAGACTACAAGTAAAATTTACATTTTGTTCTTATGCTTGTTGGGGTGGCATAGCAAGGTGGAAGCATCATCTTACTAGAACAAACAAAGATGTTATTCCTTGTCCTAGTATTCTAGATGAAGTGAATGAAACATTTGTGAAGTTGCTGAAAAGTAAAGAAAGAAAGAAAGAGGAGAACAACCTTGATTGTGCAGAAGTTACAAAAGAAGTAGCAAAAGGAGAGAATGCTCTCCAACAAATGACAACCAATGCATTTTTATAAACAAGAGAATATCTAATCCAAGAAGTTTGCAACATCATTTATGGTAATGCATTGCCATTTAATCTTGTAAGGAATCCTCATTTTATCCAAATGTTAAATGCCATTGGAGAGCATTGTAATGATTTTAAGCCTCCTTCTTGTCATGAGGTAAGGGTTTCCTATTTGAAAAACAACTGTTGATAATGTCCAAAAATATTTAGAAAAATATAGTGGTGTTAGGAAGAAATGGGATGCACATTGATGTGTGATGGTTGGACGGATGGGAAAGGAAAGATCACTCACTAATGTTATTGTTAATAGTCCAAGTGGGACATTTTTTTTTTAATTTATTTATACTAGTGATGTGATAAAAGATGGAAAAAATGTATGAGTTGTTGGACAACATAGTGGGTGAAATTGGAGTGAAGCATGTTGTCCAAGTATTTACAGATGAGGCTTCTAACCTAGTTGCAATTGGGAGAATGTTAATGGAAAATAGAACCAAGTTATTTTGATCCCTTTTGTGCATCTCATTATTGTCTTTATCTAGTTCCTGAGGACATTGGAGAGCTTCTGTACAACACCATCGCAATGCAAAGGTAATCACTAATATTTTTAGGCACACATGGGTTCTTATTTTGTATAGAAAGCACTCTAATAGACGGGAATTGGCAAGACTAGCTATCACACATGTTGCGACTTCTTTGACATTAAATAGAAACAAAAAAATGCTATTAGATCTATGTTTGCTTCGGAAGAATGGACAACTAGTCCACATGCTACTAAAATTGAGGCTAAGCAAGTGATGAATCTAGTGTTGAGTGATGGTAGATTTTGAAGATCAATCAAATACTGCCTAAAATGTGTGATTCCACTTGTACAAGTTTTTGAGGTTTGTAAATGTTGATGCAAAGCGAGCCATGCGATCCATTTATGAAGCAATGAATTAAGCTATGGAGCAAATTGCCGAAAATTTCCAAAAGAAAGAAACTAGGTGTAAAAAAATATGGAAAATTATTGACACTTGGGTGGAATTTACAACTATGTAGGCTTCTCCATGCAGCAACCTATTGTCTCAATCCTAGGTAAGCTAATTACATATAAATTTTTCCTACTAAGTAAGTACCACTATCTTCCTTGTTCAGATCAACTTATTTTTATCGTGCATAGTGAGGTGTTGGGGTTTGTGTGAAACAACTTGAAATTAATCAACTTGGTTCAAGAACAAGAGTTGCAAGTAATCAACAACTTGAAAAGTTCAAGGGATAAGGGGCTTTTTTGGAATGGATGTGGCGATAGATACTAGAAATATCAAACAACTTGATAATTAAATTACTCATTACCATTTTTATATGATTTATAAATTTTTAATTACATTATAATTACAAAAGGTGGCCATGAAAATTTTGAGCTTCATATGTAGTGCAACAAGGTGTGTAAAAAGTTGGAGCATTTTGGACCGAGTGCATACTAAGATAACGAATAGATTGGAACATCAAAGATTAAATGCTCTGGTTTACGTGAAGTACAATCTTTAACTTGAGGCAAAAGTGTAGCAAAGAGAATGGGGGGAAGCTTATGATCCCATATGTTTGTGAGATATTGAATCAGATGACGAAGGAATCACTGAAAAAGAAAATCCTTGCGTCCGTATCGATTCCTCATGGATGAATGTGCATGAGTATTTTGACGTTGAAGAGGGAGCTCCAAGCAAAAATAGGAAGAGAGGTAATTGTTTATACTTATTATTTTTAGAAATTGGAACTTCAATGTTCAAACTAGAACTAGAGTTTATTTGTTTTTCTTTTACTCATATAGGTCCTAGAAGCTTAAATGCTGAGACCAATAAAAATGGGAAATCCATAGTAGGAGATGGGGAAGAAGTTGAAGACACAGATGAAGGGAAAAACTTTTAATAGAAGATGAAGATGACTTGAGTGATGTAGATCTTGGAGAGGAAGAGGACGAAATCTGAATGATTTGGATATATTTTGTTTTGTTTTTGAGGCCGTTCAGTATGTGTAGCAATACTAGCAACAACCATTGTCTGCAGTAACTATGCAGTAGCAACAACACTTATTTTTTGAATGGCTATAATGCAAAATCTGTTTTGTAGCATATAACCATTGTTATAGGAATTTTAAGCAGCTGCATCAATGTTTTTTTGGAGGTTATGTTGCTGAAGTTGTGCAGATATACATACAACCACTGCTTTTTTACTATGGTCGTTATTAATAGTATATTTGCATGTTTATATGTCTTATATTCAATACATTTTTTAATATTTACGAATCTTATGAATCATGATATAAATTATTCACAATTCAAAATTTAACCTCTCCATACATAATTTTCTATCTCAATTCAACTGCCCGTGATTTTATATCTGAAAAAAAAGTATATAATTTTGAACTTTGAAGTGAGGTGATGGTTAACAATTCTTCTGATTATATGTCTAAAACACCGTCCTAACTAGATGGGTGGCCAAAGTACTACACACATTTTTGTGATTTTTACATATTGTTTCCCCTTGCCGTGCAGCAAGTAGAGAGTTTCTTATCAAGGGTTGAACAGTCACCTTCAAACTCTATGCAAATTGCACTCTCTCCATCATTGAAAGCATTGATTGCAGACAAACTTTTGAGGCACTCAGATGATGATGTCAAAGTTGCAGTTGCCTCTTGCATCAGTGAAATAACAAGAATCACTGCACCTGAAGCTCCTTATGATGATGATCAAATGAAGGTGTGCATAATTTGTTCTGCTACAGTATATGAATGGACTTTTTATTATACTTTTTACAAAAAAATTGTAAATCTGTGATCCAATCCAACTGAATTTCACCAATGACATTTTCTTACAGGAGGTCTTTCAAGTAATAGTATCTTCATTTGAAAATCTACATGATAAGTTAAGTCGATCATATGCAAAGAGGACCTCAATTCTTGAAACTGTTGCAAAAGTCAGATCATGTGTCGTAATGCTGGATCTTGAATGTGATGCCCTGATTTTGGAGATGTTTCAGCATTTCTTTAAAGCAATAAGGTACTAATTGTCTTCTGTGATTCTACTTTAAGTTGCGCTTCATCATGGCTTCAATTACTTTGACGTCTGTATTTCTACTTCAAGCACGGTTCTATTATTCTGATCTGTTACTACTTAGTCTGTGTTAACTATCTTAATGTGTTTATTTTTTTCCTGCTTATTATCTTGTAAACACATAGTAGTGTGATTACTGATGACTTCCTTCGATATAGTTTTAGAAAAATACTTATAAATTTGACTATGTATACATATTTTACCTCTGGTGGATACTGACAGTCTGATACAATATATTATGACTCTATTAGAACTTGACTGGCTTTATTTTCAGTCTCCTTCGCTACATGTTTTCTTTGGATAATGAAAAATATTCTTTAAATTTGGCTACAATTATGCTTTTTTAATGAGGTTTGCATGAGATTAAAAACCAACAAAAATATGAAAAATAAGCCATGTATGTGAAGAAATCAAATTATTAAACTACAGAAATCAAGAAATCAAACTAAATATCAGCTATATGAAGAAAATTTATAGAAATCCAGAAAAATCAAATTAATAAAATTAATCCATGTATAAATATAATTATCTTGTGCTTAACATGAAATATTTATCCTGATTTTCTTAAAAATTATTAAACCCAGTGCTCATACTTGTGGCTGTGCAACATAGTTGTTCATGTGTACTAATGCATATTTTTTAGACAGTTGGAAACTCTTAATGTGGGGGAAGGGGAACGTAGTTCTAATCATGTCTATTTATAAATTTCAGGGAACATCATCCAGAAAATGTTTTTTCATCCATGGAAACAATTATGACCCTTGTTCTAGAGGAAAGTGAAGATATATCCTTAGACCTTCTGTCTACACTTCTGGCCACAGTTAAAAAAGATGACGAGGTTGTAGTTTGGCAGTTTCACTTTCATTCCTTTAAGTTGATTGTGATTTTGAAATTGAACCGCTTTTGTTCTAATTTTATCATTGGTTTGACGTTGATAATCATTGTGATCTAGGAAGCTTTTCCAATTGCCAAAAAATTGGGTGAGAGGGTCCTTGAAAGTTGTGCAACCAAGCTTAAACCCTATTTGGTTCAAGCAGTGAAATCCTTGGGTATACCTATGGGTGATTATAGTTTGGTACTTTCTTCAATATGCCAAGACACATCTGATACCCTGGAGAAAAATGATACATGTGTTACTAGTGAGCACGTGGTAAGTTTTCTGTTGGTCATTTGTCAATTCTTAATATTTGAAACATTTCATGATAAGAGAATCTTGAAACTTTACTTTTGTCATATTGATTCCTTCAGGAAGATAAGGTTGATTTGGCAAAACAGCCACGTGAGGATTCAGCACATGTATGGCCCCACTTTAATGCTTTTGTTTTTTACATATCTTGTGGCTCTAGAGTTTTGTTGTCCAGAATTGAACTCTGGAACATACTGATTGTGGTTTTACCAGGTAGACGAGAAGGATCCAAGGGAAGTTACACCCTCTCAACAAGAAAATCCTGATGTAAATATATCTCCAAAGTCGGTCATGAGCAATGGTGTTGAAGAAGATACTTTAGCTGATTCCAAGTCCATTAAAAAGCAAGAGGATGCTGACTGCTCTAATCACTCTGAAGGTTTGAATATATCTGGTCATGAAGCGTGTAATGATTTAGACCCTGAAAAAGTTGACAATAGTAAAAATAAGCCAGAACAATCTACCAAGAGACGACGGAAGAAATCAAGCTCTTCAACTAAATCTGCTAAACTTTCCAAGGGTCAAGTTGCTCCTAATGATAAGGAAACTGAGAAAATGCTCAACTATGAAAGCAACAGCAAGAAAGTACCCAGTTCTCCTCATGAGGACCATTTTGTTGAAGCAGCAGGACCTTCACAGAACAACAAAGAAATTGATGCTAAGACTTCATCACCAAAGGCATGCAACAATGAATCTGAAGTTGCTTCTCCACCAAGTGAGAGCCTCCATGATGAGAATCGATTAAAGAAACATGGACGAACAAAAAAGAAAGACGGCCCTATAAAATCTGTGGCTGGAGAGGATGTTTCCAAGGTGTCTGGAGGAGCTAGTGATTCAGAAGCCAGACCTGCTAGGCGGTCAATGAAAAAGGCACCCGGTCAGAACTCTGTGAAAAAAACTAGTGTTGTAGATTCAGTTAAAAAGGGAAGTGCGGCAGCAAATGACGCAGATGCTAAAAAGCACTCAGCGAAGAAATTAGATGAAAACAAAAAGGGTAGTGGTGGATCCTCTTCAAAGCAGATTGGGGACAAGAAAAAGGGAGGGAGGGTGAAAGCTAACTCTGAAACAGACCTTGCAAAATCAACTGCTATGGAAGTGGACAGGGTATTTTTCAAGCATTATACTGTGTTTACTTCTGTATACTACCATTATTGCTGCATGATTTATTCTGTTTTTTTTAATGTAAAGCATTAAATAAATCAATTTTAATTATTTAGGAAGTGGTTTCTTCTCCGAGGTCTGGTACAAAATCAACTAAAGATGAAAGTTCAGAGGAGACTCCCAGGGCAAATGTGAAAAGGAAACGCACTTCAGGAAAAGAAAATGTACGTCATTTACCCTCTGAATTTTTAAATTATGATACTGAAACTTCCATGATATATTTCTAAGGGAACCTTTGGTTTGGAAAAATCCTTTATGTAGCTTGGTCTTGCTAATTCAAGAAGTTTCATTGTATTCTTGGGTTGATTGCTAATTATCTTTTTCCTGTACCAGGAGTCGGATGTGAAGGAATATGGTGAAAACCTTGTTGGTTCAAGGGTCAAAGTTTGGTGGCCTGAGGATCGTGAGTAAGTACTTAAAATGACTCCCATTTTTACTTGCTGTCACTGGAAGTTTTTGTTCATAAGGGACCAGGAAATGCTTCGTGATATTTGGCATTTACTTTCAAATTGTAATCTCTAGTTTTTTTTTTTTAATTTATGGTTGTCTAATATGGAACACTTGTTTTTACACATCTTAATCTGGACTAATGTTTCTTTGTGTTCATGAGGTTTGAATTATTTGTATTACAGTAACATTTATTACATGCATGTTTTTGTAAACCATTCTGTTGAAGTTATTGTGCTCTCAATGGTTTGTGTTCTAGATTTTCTTTACTGGCTTATGTGTGTGTAATCTACTTGATCTGTTTGTATGTCAAACTGTCTTGTAAGAATGAAATTGGGGGGTTTATGATTTGATGTGAGATACCGAGGGAATATGTGTTTGAATAAAACTAGGGTATATCATGCACATTCCATCAGTTTGCCTGATCATCTTTATATAATAGAAATATTTACTATAAATTTTGACTGACACCTCATTTGTTTCAGGTTTTACAGAGGTGTTATCCATTCTTTTTATTCTGGCAAAAAGAAGCACAAGGTGATTTGACAGTTTATTAAGTCATCTATCTATCCTCCCCCCCTTTCCATTATTGAGATTAAACTTCGTATTCTTTTTGTTCTTTTGTGTTGCTGTGCCCATTTTAGTATCTTTTACTACTTTTCACCTAATTAATTCATATGTGCTGATAATTTTCTGCACTTTGCAGAAGAGAAAAATGAGTTTATTTTATCACTTTATTGTATTTATTTATTGACTACGAAAATAATATAATTAAGATCGTATTGAAAAAAAATAATTAGTGCAAGAAACAATTTGAAAAGGGTCTTGCGGAAAGGGAATAACAGATTTCTGAAAAGAGTCATATATATAGGGATAGAGGTAGTTTTTCTGGAAATTAAAAGTAAAACGTAAACAATGAAAAAGAAAGTAATTTTAGTGTTTTTTTCATGTGCTAGAAAGAGTAACACGTGAAAAAAAGGAGCAATTTCATAAAATTAATTTTTCGAGACTAAACCAAATGCACCCTATTTTATCTTCTGACATATGTTCTCTATTTTAGGTCTTGTACGATGATGGTGATGAAGAAACATTAAATCTCGTGAAGGAAAAATGGAAGTTCATTGAAGCTGACTCAGATGCAGATGAGGTTGGTCTACGACTTTTCTTTGCACACCAAATTTTCTCTGGCACATAAATTAATGCCAATTATTTCTCTGGACAGGAAGGACAAAGTGATCGTGAAAGTCTCGATGCTTCCACTGATATGTATGTTCTGCATATTGTTAATGTCATTCTCTGTAGATACATCTTTTGTTTGTATTATTCTATAACTTTTTAAGCATGTTTTTTATGAGGTGTACATATATTGTGATGTTGCGTTTTGCAGAAATTCTGTGCATCTGTGTGTTCTTTTGTTTATTTGGTGCTGTTTGTGCTTATTACTGATTTGATTGATATATTGTTTCAAATAATGCTACCATGGTATATATAACTTGAAAAACCGAGCATACTCCTTTTGCAAATATGTATTTTTGTGAATGATGATTTGCCTGAGCCTTTAGTTTAGAGCTTTTGATAGGATTTGTCCCATGGCATAATTCGGAACTTGTCCCCCCCAGTCATTGTTGTTATGTTGTATATTTGATGATCCAAGTTTGTTGTGGCCTTTAATTATTGAAGCCTTTGGAGTTCCAGAGCATGTAACGGTTGTGAATTTTTAGTTGCATTTTATAAATAGTGTTGAGTGCTAAAAGAGATATATTTAAAAAATAAAAAAAATGTCTGTATCCTTTTATTTCACCAAACTTTTTTGGCAGATATATACTCATCTGTTCACTAATATATATAGATTGAAAAGTGCTAAATTGTTTGACCTGGTTATTTGTATACCTCGTGAAGCAATTAGGCTATGTGCTGCACTGGTTTGTTTTTATTAATTAAGAATGTGTCAGTAGATTGTTTAATGTTTTCCCTCTTTTTGAAGGATTCAAATGGACTTGTGTTGTTTATTGCTGTCTATTTTTGTATTCTCTTTGATGCTGTGGCATACACAGTGTGGTTCACATTGCATTGTTCTCTGATCCTATTCAGGCCACCGAAGAAGAAAGGGAAAACTAGTGTTGGCGAATCAACCAAGCAAGGAAAGGTGGATGATTCCTCCAAAAGGTTCGCGAATATCAAATAATCTATTCCATTTTCACCTTTTTTATGTCTAATTTTTACTTCAATTTGTAGCGGTGGAGCAGCAACACCCAGTAGATCAAAGGGTTCCATGAAGTCTAGCCAAAAGTCCAAAGATGGCAACAAATCCAAAGATTCCAAGACTATTAGCAAATCTGAGGACCGAGTTAGTAGAAAATCTAAGGACAGCACTCCTAAAAGTGGTAGCAGTAAACCTGTTGCAGCTGCTAAGAAAATGAGTAATAAATCCAAAAACCCTGATACTTCCAAGATTAGCGATTCAAAGGATGATGATACTAGCAAGCCAAAATCCGCTGCCAAGTCTAAGCAAGAAACTCAAAGAAGTGGGAAATCCAAGCAAGAAACCTTGAAGACTGCCATTTCCAGAGGAAAACCTCTTAAAAGTGGTGGAAAGAGTGATGTTAATGGTACTGGCAAGGTGAAATCCGGTTTATTGAAGAGAAAATATGCGGAGGATGAAAATTCAGATGCTTGATCAAAGTTCAAAATGCCAAGGGCATGACTTAAAGATCATCAAAAGCATGAGGGAGTGAGGTCAAGAGTGGAAGGATGCATCAGAGAACATATAAGTGGGTATTTATTCTCGCTGTTTATTCCTTAACTGTATCAGGTTAGCTGTTCATCATTTTGTGGTAATTCTCTCATCGTTGGTAAGTATTATTTTGTCTGGTTAATTAGCTAGGCTAGTTTAGTTGTAGCATGGGCTAGTATCTTTAATCACTTTTACATTTGTTTCTAGACTAGAGGGATGTTATTTTAAAGGCAACACTTGAAAATATTTGGCTAGCAACCATCATTTAAAGAATGATTTGGCACTGCCTGATACTGACGGTTGACTACTTACTACCTCCTACCCAATTAACGTTTTTTGCATTGCTCAGTGCTTAGCTGTGATTGTGTTGTTGTTTTGTTCAGACAATACGTACACCATAATTCATACGGAGGAAACTATGTTTGTACGGTTTATTTGGTTTCGATTTGCATGTTTGAGTGTCAGTGAATACATGCATATCATATCACCGCACTACATTACTTTCCCGAGAGAACCCTCAGTTAGTTTCAGTATTCTAAGCTGATTTTTGTTTACTGTACTGAGGAGTTTAAATATCCCTTGAATTATTGATGGAAAATAAACGTTTACCATAATTCATATTTCATATTGATGCGTACATTTTGACAGTGAAGTACGCAAACTTTGTTGCAATCCTTGGACCATGACGCGATTTTGTTATGTAATTAAAGTGAAAACAGAAAATAAAAGTAGGAAACAAAATTACAAGCAAACCTTAAGGGCAATTTCTCTCTAATGATTTTGGAGCTTTAGGGTGAATGTGACAGTTTTAACTATTTTATTAGTCTATATGGTCCTGATACAGAGTAAGCAAGGGGATTTCTTTTTGCACACCTCTAATTTCCTTTTTTATCAACATCAATATGAAAATTTTCACTTTCCTCCTTTGGTTTATTAAAAAAAAAAGTTTTTAACTGCGCTATTTAGCTAGACTATGCAATCTATAAGCCTTTTTGATGGTGCAAGCTGGGTTATTTTTTACTGCATAGTCTCAGTCATTTTTTTCATGAAAAAGATTCTGTACAATTTGAAATTCAATTTTTCATAATGAAAAACTTTGGATTGTGTAATTCAGGACTCTTTAATATTATTCAGAACAAAAAGTTTATTTATGACACAACACATAGTTAAAAGTAGTGACAAAGGCAAAAAGGGTAACTGACAAGAGACAGTTTGGTGTATATGTGAACTATGGGGGTGCAGATAGGTTGGCTGTGTGTTACCGTCTCAGCTAAGACAGTTTCTTTCCTGAATCGTATCAAAATTCTTCTTGTATCCCATTAATTTAATAAAGAAAATTGTTTTACCCTCTTTTTAAATGACTTTTGGATTATCTTTTTCAGAAGTTTTTCAGAACATACTTTCCACAATTCAACAAATATATTTCTGAAAAATACTTTTTGGAATAAATTTTTCAAAAACGTATATAATACATTTTAGAATGTATGTTCTGGAAAGAGTTTTCCACAATGAGGTCTTAATAATTTCACCTATTTGATGGGGTGCGAAAGAAGAATGATGGGGTGCAGGAAGAAACATCCCTCAGCTAATTTATGAGAATCTAGTTTGTGTTGGGCCACGAAAACATTCCATTATAGCAAATGGATGAAAGCTTGGTGTGTATTTTGGTTTGAATTTTGATGATATTAAAACTTGAGAGTTGAGTTTTAATTTTGAATGATAGTTTAGATCTCTGATTTAAGAAAAGGTGGGTGGTGTCTTGTTTTGTGAATTATTGATCTGAAAAGTACAGCTCCACACACTATGTTCCAATATCCCCTTTCTTCTTACAGACAATACATAGTGGTGGTTTTGTCTTTTCATAATTTGCTGGTTGTTAGAACTCCAAATCTTTAGCTACTTTTGATCCTTGATTTTAAAAACATAGTGTAGCAGGTTAAAGATTAGAGTTACATGTACTTTTATTTTCTTTTTTATTTATTGGTCAAACGTTGCTGCAAAGTGAAGTTACAAGAGGCCAAAACCCAATTGAATATATGGGTCATGCAAAAGTGACTTTGCTTTTGTCCTCTTGCTAAAGCCACATATATTGATTATCAGTGATCACCAATCAGAATTTTGTACCTTTTCAATTGATTTGCAAACTTCACTTTTTCTTTTTTAGCTGCATATTCTCTTTCTGATAGAGTAGATTAGTTCATGCATCACACAGACGCCACTTTGTCAGAATATATAAATGTGTCTGTGAAACTCATTACTTTCCACAAAAAAATAATAATCTTAAATTCAGATAAAAAACACTCAATTTTTTTATGAAACACAGTTTTTAACAAGGGAAGAGTTAGAAAAAACAGTCATAACTACGACTAAATAATAAAGAATTGATTAAATTATAATTTTTTTCTTGTACATCTGTTAAATAAACACATTTTGTGCAACAGAAAATTTATCTGTAGAAATGTATCTGTCAAACTTTCTTGTAGGAATTTTAATAGAACAAATATGACTCAGACCTTCTTAATTTCATCTACAATCATAATTCTTTTTTTTTAATCCAAGACATATTCATTAAACACCCTCGGTTTAAGTAAGTTAAACACCACTCGGTTAATTAAATTATAAATAAATTCTTTTTACAACATATATATTAGTGTTTTTTATTATTAGAATTGATAGCAGACACCAGGAAATTCATCACAACATACATAATAGTGTTTAATTATGTCAGAGTTTTACTTTGATTAAGTATATTGGGCTCAGAATTTGTGGTAGATTCCTTTGTACTTTTAAATAATAATTATTGGGAATTAATAGATTAAATTTCCTTGAAAAAAAATAAGTAAAGAGAATAAAATAATAATACCAGAAATTTGACTGAATTTTTTTTTTTTCAGATGTAATAAAAAATAATTTCTTAAAAATAGGATTACAAAGTTATCTCTCTTAAGAGAATCACTGAATGAATAACATTGATCACATATATAATCTCTCTTCTCTTCATTTTCTTTAATGAAATATTACTGTCTCTTTTTCATAGAAGATTTTGATGATTCAATAATTCTATATGAATCTTTTTTTAATTTCTTACTTAATATTTCTCATATCAGTATTGTTTGGAGTGAAAATGGAAAATGAGATTTTAGATATTTTTTTATTATTATACATTTAACCTCATATTATATATGAATGAACCTGAAGATCCATATATTTATTATTTTAAGGTTTTAGGTCAAAAATATTTTCTTAAATTTTACATAGAATCTTTATGATTCATTCGTACTAAATCTTTCTAATATTTTCTCTCAGAAGAACTTTCTGAACATTGAAGATCATAATTGACGACATAATCATTTTTAACTTAAATTTACATTAATAATACATGCATATTAAGCTATAACTTCAATTTATAAAATCTTTTAAATCAAATTAAAATAATATGATTAAATTATTATACACTAACAATAAACAAATTTATACTTTATTCAATAATAAATTATCAGAGGTGGTAAGATGGTTGACTTCTTACAATAAAAATTTAGTTTTTTTTTTTTATATTGTGAATCCATTAAAAAATACTCTAAATATAAATATAAATAGTTGTTATAATAATATTATAATCTATTTTATAATTACATAATAATATAAAACTGTTCTAGCCAACTTGAGCTTGGTCGCCATCTGAATGAGTTTTTTCAGATGGTTTTTCTTCAAGCTCTAGTGATGGAACAATGGGGCTTCTCCTGCGATGACATAGTCAGTAAGAACATAAAATATAATTAGTATAATATAAAATAGGAGTTGTGAGTACTCCTTGTGTTTATTAGATGATCATTTTTGTAGAGTGTAATCTAGTATATATAGACCGAATTGTAACCTCTTCTTTTTAATCATGATTATGTCTTAATTGAGTAATTAATGCTAATTGATTGAGATTTCTTGATTTGTACTTTCTTATAATGTTATATACATAGAGAAATAACCATAAATAACCAACCAACAATCATAAATAACCAACTATCATGTCAGGTCCATAACCTAACAAAAACATTACAGTAACAATGTATCCATATTAAGATTTTATAACAATTATTTAAAAATAAAATTAATTTAGAATAAAAAAAGT
This sequence comes from Phaseolus vulgaris, assembly GCF_051622355.1. Lineage (NCBI taxonomy): Eukaryota > Viridiplantae > Streptophyta > Magnoliopsida > Fabales > Fabaceae > Phaseolus > Phaseolus vulgaris. The sequence goes on along the minus strand of NC_143506.1, from coordinate 16,212,303 downwards.
TATGAGAAATAAAACCCTAATAAATATGAGGATAGCAAGTTGTGGTGTATGCACATGGGCTTGCAAGTTGTAACTCTCACCAATGGATCCCTCCTTCTGTACGGATGTAAAAGGATTGCAATTATGTTTCCACTCTTTTGCCATCACCAACTTCAGCCACAAACTAGAAAAATACCTTTTCACACCATTATTTTAAAAGAAAATATTCATTTTACAACTACTTTTTAGAATGAAATTTTACACTATATTAAAGTAATAATTATTTGGGTATAAAATAAATGTGATAATTAATACTGTCCCAGCCATTTCATCTTTCTTTTCTTTTTCTGTATTCTATAAAATATATACACATTCATTATTCAAAATTATCTGCTTAAGAAATTGAGTTGTTGGATAGTAAATAAATATAAATTGCTTTCAGGAATTGTGACTGTTAGAGTGTCATCGTTGATATTCATTGCAGTGATGCAACTGTTGTTTTGAACTTGTGTCAGTTATGTTTCAAGGAAACCATTGGTGTCATCAGATAAATGCATTGCTTTGTTACATCTCAGATCTGTTTTGTTTTAATTCTAAATTGTATTCCCATTAATAATTAATTGATATAATAATTAAATTAGACACTATTTTATAAATTAAAAAAAATAATTTTTAAATCAGTTTCTATTATTATTAAATAGTTTTTAAATTGGTATTTCATTAACTATCAAGGTTTTAACAACTAATTCTAAATTTGGTAGAAAAACCTTGATAGCTAATTAAATACCACTTTAGAAACGATTTAACAGAAATATAAATTAATTTAAAAATCAATTTTCTTTTTAATTTTTAAAATTGTTTTTAATTTAGTTATTATAATAATTAATTATTTTTTTATCTCTAAAATTAATTTTTATTTCATGATTTTTTTAGTGTATGTTATTTTTCAGTATATCCAACTGAACAGATTTATTGTTAGTTTTTTTAATTTATTGAAATAACCATATCATAAATCTTTGCTTCTATGAATGTGAAATAAATTTGTATTCATAGATATTGTTTGAATTTGTGAGACGTTGAAGGAGAATACAACTGATTAACCAAATATAATTATGAATACAACTGATTAGATTGGATACAGGAATTAAGATAAGAATGTGCATAGTCGTCACCATGTTCATATTTATTGATTTATTAAACTTGTGATGTTAAATTATGACTTTTAATTATAGGACACACAAATTTCATACTATTGGATATATAATAAAACATAAAAAAAACTATTATTAAAAAAACATGGAACATCAATTAATTTCAAGAAATATTATTACAAAGTATATATGCAAGTGTTAGGAAGCTAAAATCTTCCTCACTAACTTCGTAAATGCTTTTAGAAAACCAAGGTGCAAGAACATTAAATACATTTTGTTTTATCTTTTTGAGTTCTATTGATCTCTTCTGTAATTTTTCTTTAATGAGATACAGACCTATTTTATATACAGATTTCTTTTCATTTTTTTGTGTTCTCTTTTTGAATTGTTTCACAATTGTGAGTTTCTATTTTTTAAAATGAAGTGGAACTAGATTAAGATAAATTAGGAAATTTATTAATAATATAAATGAGAATTGTGCTTAAATTAACATTAATTTTGAATTGAGATTATGAAATCATTTTTGTTAAACTTATAACTATCTTGTTAAACTCAACTAATTAGATAATAATTTAGAAATTAGTTTATAAATTTTATTAATAATAAAAATTATTTTAAATATTAATAATTATTTTAATCTCTAAAATAATATTTAATTTATTAATAATAATTAAATGTTTTTTTAGTAACTATGGACTATATTTTTCTTAAACAAATAGAAATAATTAGTTATCAATTTCGTATATTTAAACAATTTTACTATAGAAAAAATAGTAATTTTTAAAATGATATATTTTCTAAATGTTTTTAAAGTATTACTATTTATTTTATTATTTAAATATTATATTTGAAGAAATTTATAATAATGGATTTATTTGATTATTTTTTGAATACTGTTATATTTAACTATTTATTTTAATCAATACTCTAACTAATATAACAAAAATGTAACATCTACTACAATATGCATTAGTTATATTTATTTAATTTTAAGACATAGAACAAGATTAACAATAAGATATATAATATGAAAAACATAATATTTGAAATTAAAAAAATTGTGATTAAAATAATTCATCTACAAATATAAAAAAAGCAAAGAGTTAAAGTCAAAATTTAAAAAACAAACTAGAAACACCTATTTTTAACCATAAACTGAAATTCACGTAAAAATATCATATGTGTCATTTTATATATTTTTAAATAATTTAAGAGATAAATTTACAAAATATTTAAGATTTAAAATAACTTAGTTTAAGATGCTTGAACTATCAGTTATCACTAGTTTATCAATTGTTACTTAATTTTACAGTTAAAACTAGGAAAATATATTACTCCTTTCCATCTAAAATTCCAAATGGAAAAAAAAAAAATATTTGGTCTTGCATGGTCATATATAAGACCAACAAATAATTTATTCAATTTTGTTCAAAAAAAATGTTTTTAATCATTATTTTCTAAAATTAAATCACATCAGTAAAATTAATTTCAATTCTTAGATATTATAATTGGATATATAAATTAATATATAATGAGACTATAAGAATATTATGAAATAGAAATCAATTTTAAACACAAAAATAAATAGTTATTATAATGATTAAATTAAAAATTATTATAAAAATTAAAAGAAAATAATTTTTAAATTAATTTATATAATTATTAAATAGTTTTTAAATTGGTATCTAATTACTTAATTTTTATTATCAATAAAAAAATTGATTAGTTTTTAAAATAATTTATAATTTAGTAACTATAACAACTAATTATTTTTGTCTTTAAAATTTAATTTTTATTTTATAATTTTTACTATATAATAAGAAAAATTTGAATAAATTTATAAATTTAAAAAAATTATAATTATATTGTGTTAAAAAAGTAGATGAGTACACAAACTGACGATGAAACTTGATCTAAATGAATCTGGGTTGAAAAGGTTGAGGAATTAAGTTATTTGAATTTATAGCAGTATTTTTAGAGTGAAATGAAAGGTACTTAAGAAAGTATTGTAGTGGATTGATGATGTTAAACTTAAGTTAGGAGGTGTATTTTGAGGTTGAAAAGTGATGGGTAAATAATTACAGAGAAGAGAAGAAGGGAAGAAGATGATAGGGTTTGAATATTGAGTGTTGGGAATAGGGTTTCGATTAAAAAGAGAAAAAACAGAGAGATAACGACTAAAGAAAAATGGTACAAAGTACCAAGGAACGGTCCCTGCTTCTGCCTCTCTCTGCTACACTCTACGGCTAACATCATCATTATTTTTTTTTATTTCTTTTTTAATTATTAATAAAATATATATAAAATTAATTACACCTCAATTTTACTCCAAAGGCCAACCATTCCGTTTTGGGTGCACATCGTACACCTTTCATGCCTCTCTCACGTACCTATCTCACTCGTTTTTTATTTTTTGTTTTTTGTTTTTTCTAATTATTTCTCTTATAATAATAACATCACATTGCTTTCAACCTACCATTAAAACATTTTTTTAAATATAATTTTGTTTGGCTATGAAGTCAACATCAATTGAGTTGGGTTGACTAAACACCATGTTTAGTAAGTGAACTTAATTATTATGTATTTATTTTATAATTTATATTTAAAAAAATAATTGTACTAGTAATTGGGTGCAACATGATATAATGAAAACCTAACAGTTGTCTGTATGAATTTAGATTGACGATCGAATCACGTTAAATTCTGTGTTGCTTCCATGTATTTTTTTCCATCAAATTTCACTCCACTTTAGGTCAATGGATTATTTGCTAAAATACTAACAGGTGTTTTTTTATTGCTTTATATTACTAGTAAAATATTAATGTAGTTTATTAAAACATAGATAAAAAAAATAGAATTATTTTGTGGTTGAGAAAATAATGGAATTATTAAGAGGGGTTAGATTTGGTGGTAAGGTAAGAAGATAAGGTTTTGATGTAAAGTGAGACTGCAAACAGGAGAAGCGTAGATGAAAGGAGTAAAAGCAGAATAGGCATAGGAATAGGTGTAGAAACAGGAATAGGAGGAATAGGAATAGGAATAGGAATAGGGTGAGTGAAGTGATGTTTGGGAAGCGTTACAGTACGTGTGGTCGCAGTGAATCCTAATGGTTTTTTGTCTCCCCCAAATGTCGCAGGCCCAAAGTCCAATCAGCCCAATTTCCAATACATCATTACCACCGTAACAGCTTTGGTACCCACTCTGATCACACGGCAGGGAACGCCCCTTTCCTCATCAGACGCTCATCATTCCATCATCTCTCTCTTCCCTTTTATCGTGTCCTTCCTGTTCTCTTTGTCTTCTCCTAAAACGTCACATTCACTCCCCCCATCACACACACTCCATTGATAGAACAACAAAATGAAAAAAAAATAAAAAAAAATACAAAGAAATATTGTTTAACTGTAAAGAAGATAATTTTATTTTTAATTGTTTATTATTATTATAATAGAAAACAAATATATATAAACAAAATTGTTTGTTGTTTTATTTTCTTTATATGTTGACGCATCCAATCTTCCATCTCTAAACGAAAAGAAAGATGAAAATATTATCATGATTGGTATCTGATAAATAATAAATGATTTTATGATGATGTTTTGGTTTGGGGTCATAAGATTGACAGATTTAGAAGGGAAAAAGAGAAAAAGAAGAAATGAAATGCAATGTCATTTGTGACATTTAACTATTTAAGGGTCTGTGTGTGCAGAGAAAAGCTGCTCTATCATTTCCAATTTCTAGCTCTTCGTCTTTCAAGGGAGTTAGATGCAGATGTGTGTTAACTATTCCAACTTCAGAGTCTCTGAGGTGTGTGTGGGGGGGGGGTTGGGATCTCATACGTGTCATTGGGACGTGTTGCATGAGTAAGGGCTTTCTCATACCTATGCCACAACCACCAACACAAACACTATCAGTTTCTTTCTGCTTCGTCTTTCATCTTTCTTCTTTTTTTCTTCTCCTCTTTCTCCATTTTCAACATCTTACTTTTCTTAACAACTATCTCATATCAGTTTAAACAATTGTTCATACAATTTTTTTTTCACTTTTTTAAGTACTAAGTTTATACGTTAATACACCTGTTATTTTTCCTATTATTTTGTGATGTTCTTCATGGGTATCAATTATCAAACCCTAATCATTTTTCTAGTAATTGAATTGTGGATAAATAAGATGGTGGGTGGGTGGGTGGGTGGATGGTGTGGATCGTATATGACAACAGTCCTTCGTTTTTCCTTTAATGGGTATCTCTCTATTCCTCCAGATCTGATTCAATTACCATTTTTTTCCCCTTTTGATTTTTCAAATCCACTTTTCCTTTTTGTGAAGCTTTCCAAATTTGGGCAGTCATTTGCTTTTAGCACTTACCCTTCCACTTTGTTTTTCTTTCTTGGAACATAGAAATTGACAGAAGAGAGTGAGCACACAGAGGCACCTGGTATAGTTATATGCTGTTACTTTTGCGTGCTCACTTCTCTTTCTGTCAACTTCCAGTGCTGGAAATTACTTCCAAACTGGCTCTGCTTTGTTCCAATTCCCACCAAACAAACCCCAACTCAACCCCACACACTCTCTCCACAACTTTTCACACTCTCATCATGGACCTCAACTCAACAACAACAACAACATCATCCATGCCTCACAACAGGTTCATTGTTTATTAATTGATTATATATATATCAAACAGTGAAAAGAAAACCAGTGTCGTTTTTATGTTTCTATGTTTCTTTCCCTATTTTTATGCTTCAGTTTCATGATCTATTCCCAGATGGATTTTCTATATATTACTGATCATCATTCAATTTTATATTATCTGTAATTAAACAGAAAAGCGTGACTTTTGATAGCGTGGCAGAACGAACTCCCTCATTAACAGTGCAGGTTAATTAGCGGCAATTTTTTTAATATGCATAGCATAACATGGGACCATTCACGTCATTTAGTGTGGTCATCACAATTTTTTTCTCTCTGTCTAACATTGTCTTCCTGATTTCATGTTCATCATTCCCTATATTTTATAATTCTTGCACATGCGAACGAGGTTTATTTACTCCGTAAGAGGTACCGGTTCCTGTTGACTAGTTTTTGTGCCCACCTCAGGTTAGCTAGATTCTAGTATCTTGGACTTTTGGATGCGTTTCTTAACCGGTTTTGGTTGGCTTATCTGTTAAACCCTATCACCTTAACTGTAGTGTACGTTCTTTGTACTCAGCTACGACAAAGTTGTTTGAGAGTTTGGGAATGTGACCACTGTTTCGATTCTCTCCTTGCTATGTCTTCACTATTTCGGAGATTTTCTTGTTAAGTTCTTTTTACTTTTGAATTTTGTAGTGTTGAAATAAATGTTTGGATTGATATTCTGCACAAGCTGCACCCTGATTTCTCCGAGTTTGATGCAGATTTAAGCTTAGGCTTTGACCCTTCTTACTTATTCTGGATGTTGGAAAAGCAGCATCATTATGTTGTCACTGTTTACATTTTTTGCTTTCTTTTTGCTGACTACTGTTAATTATTAGAAATACCTTGTTTAACTAGTGGCATGATATATTGAATGGGGACTAAAATGTTTAATATAGTGAATGAATCATGGAGAATTGAAGAGGTTAATCTTTAATCAGACATATCTCTTAGGTAAACATAGGTTAATTAATGCCTGTTACTCCTGTGGTGCTTAATTAATGCAAATTCATTTCTATAGGCCTGTTACTTCTACATAAAATCAAATGATATTAACTATAACAATTTAATTATTTTCCCATTTATTTGGTCAAGGTTTTCGAAAAGAAAAGGTTTTGGTGATGTGTTGGTCTTTAAGTTATCATCTTTAATGGCAATAAGATTTTGTAGTTTTTAAATTCAAATAGGGATTCAAAGGTTCTATGTTTATTTAATAACTTTTAGAATTGATCTTTTATGGGGTTTTAATATGAACCACCTATATATCCTTTTCACATTTATTTTGGTTTTCCTTTGATGGAGACAATATATATCCAATGGGTGAAAATACAACATAGAATTGGTGGGTGTATTAGAAGGAGTACGTGACGGATATGATTGCATCTTCTTTTTTTTCATGGAATTATTTAGATTCAATTGTATTTATATATGCTATGTTCTGAAGAATATATGCTCCACAATTTTCTATATATTATTACTACATTTATCACCATTATATTTCATATATAAAAATTCTAAAATGAGGGCAAATTTGAAGTTTTCTTTTAAGGTGTGTGATTAATTGATATGGATTTCACATGTATAAATGATGAACACGATTTACGCTTCCATTAGATTAATTTACCAATGATTTTTGGTCGTAAAATCGAATCAGAGATCTTTAGAAGTTCAGAGCTTTATACACATTTACTTGTTTGCAACTAAGTCCATCCATATCAATGATTTTCTTTTTTGTACTCAATTTTTTGTCTTTCAATTTGGTTTGTAATTCTGAAAAATAAGTTATGAATTATGGTGATGATTATTGTAAGCATTTTTTTCTTATATAACCACATGGATTATTGATTTATACAGCAGTGGTTTGATTCATTGAAAAACATTTCACTGGTTGCTACTCTTGTAATGAAATAATACTTTGACACTTACAAGAAAAAATTATACTTTACAAGCCACTTTAATAATATAATAATGTATATTATAATTTTAAATTAAAAATAAAACAAATATTATCAAAATGTTATTATTTTTATTAGAATTTTAAATTAAAAATAAAATGAATATTATTATTTTAAGTTCTGTATTTTTGTTTGGTGACACCCAGAAAAAAATAAACAAGATAGAAATGATAAACGTGATGGAAAGAAAATTGAATTGGAAGCCCAAGTACATGTTAAGATTTCTCAGATTCTATGACTTTTTTCTGAAGTGAAAGTTTATTTAAACGTTTTGATTCCATGGCTTGCATTTGCATAAGCTACAGAAATTTTTTGTTCAAGATTTTAAAGATTGCACGAGTGAACTCATTCTGGTATATTTTAAACATTTGTATGTGGAAGTGTGTAAATTCTAGTTTAAAATTGTCTATTTGATTCCAGAAAAGGTTTTCTGTTTTTTTACTTTTAATACAAAAACGACACTCATTTCTACATTTTTTTTATACAATTTTTTGTAAATAGAAAATAAAATGACATTTTAATTAAGAGTAAAAGTAGAAAGCTTTTTCATTTAGTTAATTGGATTTCATTTTCATTTCAGAACTAACTTATAACTGACATATTTTTATGTTTTGATTTTCCATACACTTCAAATTTGTTATTTTTTTCTTATCAACCCTTATCATGGTTTATAGCTCAAAGTGGTTGTTTCATAATCTGTCCACTTATTTATGTTTCTTTTAGACTTTATGATAATTGAAGACCATGTACCTGCTTTCTCTATTTATGCTTAATCTTATCTAATCTTATCAGGTCATAGTAAACAGTGTTCCACTTTTGATTAGACATTCAAATTCAAATAGTGATTGATAATTCGACCGTCTAATTGTTCTTTCTACTAATGTTTAGGCGAATGATTCACAAAAAGTCTTTGGTGGTTAAGCTTGCATCTTCATTTAACAGTATATCCTTCCACGTTAATATTCTAGTATAACTTTTCCAACAATTTTAAGGGACTTTTGGAAGAGCTATTATACAAGTTTATGACAGTGATTTAGGTCATTTTAATATATTATTTAACCTTATTTTAATAAACATTACAGCTAAACTTTTAAAAAATAACTAAGAAATCTTTTCAGTGTAGCTTACAATTCAAGCTCTTATTTGAATGAAGAGTTAATTAAGTTATTCACCAAATTAAACACACCCCAGCATGGTATAAGGATGTGTTTGTATTTGTAATGGTTCAGGATCAATTTTCAAATGACACTTTGGAGCTCAGTAATAAAGCATCAAAGTACTGAAAGATAGCATTGAGACAATAGCTTCATTGTCAGTATCATGGTAAAATCTATCATGTTTTCAGTAAAACCAGTAATTAGGAAAATTTGTATTCTTGATTTGTCTGCTCTCTTAATCATCTTGATTGTTGTCCTCAGTAGGTATTTGAAATCATATACATAGTGGTTTTTTTTTTCTGCACAATATGGACTGACATTTAATTTTGGGTCTGCTAATGAAGAGTTGGATTCAGAATGTTGTGATTTAAAAATTGTGGTGAATTATTGTGTTGATGCCTGTGTGACTGGTTGAGTTAGTTGATGAAGAGAAAGCAAAAGGAAGCCTTGGATTGCAGTGGAGTAGCTGACAAAAGGCAAAGGGAAACAAAGTACTACTTGTGCTGACTTTGGGTTTGTGGAAACATGTCACCCTTCTGAAGAGAAACTGTTATCATGTTTATCTGTTCATTAGTCTGTGAAAGTCCTTACATTGTACCTTGTTTATGTGCCTTGTGGTATGCAATGGAAATAAATGAAAAGATGAGAAGGAAGGATACAAATAGTTGAGTTTTAGAATGCTGAAGACAACATTAATGAAATGTCCGTGGTGTATTTAAAACCATTCACTGAGAAGTGCAAAGAGGAATGAACGTGTGGTTGTAATTGCTGTTCCCTTCAAATGTGAGTCACTGTAGCGGTCGTTGCAAGTTGAGGAAATATGCTTCCCATGTCATCATTGGGAGTTGGAGATATTTTTGGAACAACAATATTAAACTACCCACTCTCTCTCAATCCCAGTTTTAGGTTTCAGGATGCAACTTAACCATACAAGCTTCTAATATTGCCTCTACAAACCTTATCAATCATCTTACTTCAACCTCAAACCAATAACTACGGCTTTTCGGGTGTTTTTCTAATCATAAAAACTATAGCCTCATGGTATTCATGTATGCCTTTTTCCTATCAGAATTTTGTAGTCAAATTCTGAAAGTAAAATTTCCGTCTGTTTTACTTATTTCATGTTAGTTATTGGCATTCAAACACTCTTAACATTTGATTAATTAGATGACATTACTTTAATTAATAGAGGTTAGATCTAATAAAAAGGATTATTCTTTTTGATGAACCAAGATTTGAATAGTCTTTGTATATACATACACATGCATACTAAATCCGTTTATTTGCCAAAAATTCAACAAATTTTTAAGGCACCACATGAAATCACTATTTAAACTAAAAAAGTTGCATCATTTAATCTATGCATTTAGACCTTAAAATTGCGTAGAAATATTTCATTCATCACTTAACCATAAAAGTCCTCTTCACTGTATGTGATTTGACATAACTTTCCCCCTCAGTTGAGATATTTTAAAAAGAGTATTATTATTTGACACCCAATACACTAAATTACACTCATCCTATTACATAAGTAATCTAACACTTAAAAAAATTGTAATCTGGAGCAAAGAAAAAAAGGTGTCAAAAAATCATTTCTCTTTTAAAAATGAACTCAATGAAAGCGTCTTGGTTATAATTAATAAATTAATAGATCCACCACGAACATGCCAGACTATATTTTTTCACTAACAATATATATATATATATATATACACATTTCAATAAATTGGGGGAGTGCTACTGAGAATGAGGGTCTTTTTACTATTGACTTGTCAAGGCTCCTCCAATTGCCATTCTTCGTGTGTACGCAGCAAAAAGTTAATTATTTCTTACCACCATATATACACCGTACCTTAATTCATATAGAGGAAAAAAAAAATTGATGGCAAAATACTGTTAAGGAATTTCTTATAAAATCTTATTAAGCTTACTGCAATCATTTTTATAAAACTAAAACTTATTTTATCCAGAAACAATATAAAAGATTGATAGTAATTACTGGAGTGGAAATACATGAATTAAATGAAAAGAGAATATGTGTCAATAAATATATGATTAACTATAAAAAATAAAAATTACTGACAAATTTAATATCATTAAAATTTAACGGAATTTCCTCCGTACATATAGGAGGTACAGAAGAGGGAGTACAAAACTATGATGCGCGTTGCTTTTTAGGCGATAAATTCAGCTTCTACCACTTTGATCTGATCTATGTATTAGTAAACATAACATACTCAAATATGTTAGCCACTTTTTGCTAGAGCCCCAGCCGCGAAAAGAAGATTCCTTCGAGAAAACTGTTTCAAACAACAGAATGCAAGTGTCAAACATGCATGCTTCAATCCTACAAAATTATATCAACATTATCCATGACCATGAGCATGTAATCAAGCGTCAAGTGATCTTACCCGCAATGAGTAAACTGGGGTAGATTTCGTTGGCAGAGTTTTCAGTGATCTAAGTCTGTTAGCGTTCCCACTTCTACAACAAATTAGAGGTATCACCAAGGTTGTCAAAAGGTAACGGAATATGGATTTCGAGTTCAAAAGTTCAACGGCTTCCACCAGAGTCAAACCAGTTTTAATAAAACATTATATTTTATAAAAAAAATTAAACTTCACTTGAAAGTGTGATAAATCATAACATAATAAATATGCTACAAATAAAAAGAAACAAATCTAATACACATCTTATTTAAAATCAATAATAACAAACAGTTCATTACCAACTATAAATCTATTAAAATACCCAGCTACAACAACAAAAATGCTTCAAGAGCCAAACCAGTTGTATCTCTTAAAAGTGTCGGTTTTCCTAGTTTTTCCAATTTGACGGATTTTATCTCGATTCAAATGAAATCCAGATTTTAGAAAGTTTTGGACCGAAGACTGGTCAGATTCCTGATTCAACTTGCCGTTTCGGTCTGGCTCTGACAATGACGGTAAGTGAAAATATATGTTTCACGTGGTAATTGAGTGTTAATACACCTTTCAATGATACTTCGTGGTAAATATATTATTTATTGCTGTAGAAATTGAATAATTACTAGACAAATTTTATAAATTTTCCCAAGAACTTGGATTAGTTAGAAATAAAAGATTTCCTATGCCAAACGATTCAAAAACAATTGTCATGATAGACGAACTTACTTTTCTTCAGCCCTTGAAACCTTGGTGCTCGTATTTACATCCCACAATTTTACAGTGCAATCAGCAGATCCAGATGCTAGAACAGAACCTTCAGAACTGATACATTCAACCATTATGAATAGCCAGTAAGTATTGTTACCAAAGTGAGATAGCAACCTCAAAAACCTTTAATCCACTTCCTCATTATGATAAAATACAGCAATAGGGGATCACCTGAATGCGAGGGACCAGACACAGGACGTGTGCCCAATCAAAGGTGTGAGGCTGCGGCCACTAGAGAGGTCCCACATCATGATCGTGCCATCTTCATCACCAGATGCCATATAGCGACCATCAGGAGACATTGCCAAAGACAAAATCATACCCCTATGACCAACAAAAACCCGGACACACTCACCACTCTGCACATCCCATAGTCGAACTGTTTTGTCACTGGAACCAGTTGCAATGTAGTTGCAGTTGGCATGCCATTGCACACACTAAAAATGATCACAAAATAGGTCAAGATTGTTTCTTAATACATAATAATGAGTATAGCTCCTTTTTAACTTTCTAAGATTAGGTGCCAAAATATAGGTTTCGCAGACAAATATTTTGAACATATAACCAATTAGGAATTCTTACACTATTATGACTTCAGAAGAGAATAAAAGATAATTTCCCCTATTCAAAACAGACTTCACAGAACCCTGCTTGATCATAAACTTAAAGATGTACAAATAATTAAATCACAGGTATATGAATCCGAAGCAATCGATGCGTAATTAGAAAATTAAATAAGCTAGTGGCAAATATAGATCCCAGAAAAGAACAAAATCTCGAAAAAAAACAGAAGCAACAAAGAATATGGAATGCAATAACTTACATCAACATCAGACAAGTGCCCTGCCATTATTCTCAAGGGCTGTATCCTGTCCATGGACCAAATCCTAGCAGTTCTGTCGTGTGAAGAGCTGGCAAAATAATGCCCTACAGGACTAAACTGCATCCATAAAAACAAATAAATAACACAGCCTTCCAGAATGTACATGCAGACAAGAATGACGTCCCAAGGTGAAAAAAGAGGAAAAAAAATATTTGTGCTAAAAAGCAGAATTCTGCAAGCTGCAACAATTAACTTGAGGGTACAAAGCACAGCATTGACTCTTCAACAAATCCCATAGAAATTTCAAAACTTTCTTATCATAGCAAACAAAAATTTCATGACATTTTACCAGTAAAAACTATGAAGTAAATTACAGAGGAAAAAGAGGAAGAACTAGTTTGTATCATTTACACGTTATACCACATTAAACATGCAAGAAAATAAACAGGGTGGGATTATAAAGGCTTTCCCTCACAAATATTAAGCTAAAAAGAAAGGGGAGGCTTGACGTCATTTGTTAGGATATCTCGTTGTGCTCTTCATTCCTGTCTTGTTTTATTTATTTTACAAAATAAAGTGGATCACATTAACAAGACATTTGGAGCATATATAGAGATGAATGTGGTCTAACTTGCATATACAAGCATGTGCTACATTTGTTTAAGCAATTAAAGTATACATCATATTTTAATTTTTATCTTTAATTTTTTATTCATGCAACTGGTATCTTATTCTACATTCACTATCAAAACATAAAATTGTTTTACCTGAACATCCCAGACAGGGTAATTGTGACCCTTATAACAAACAAGGTTGGCATTAAGTTTGGTGCTCCATAATCGAACTGCATAAAAATTTAATATTCGTAAGGTTCAGAATTAAAACTATAATATAAAAGAACAAAATTAGAACGAACAAAAAATGAGATCAAGAAAGTGTACTTGTTGAGTCTGCTGAGGATGAAAGGATAAAATCTCCCACAGGACTAAAAGAGGCTGCATAAACAGGTCCTGAATGACCTTGAAACAGTGTATACTGTCTTTTCCCAACACCTTGCCCAAACATTTGATCATTTGGTGATGTGTCATTCTCACCCTGCGAAAGAGCTAATAATAGCAAAATTGATAACCAGACTTTTACAACATGCAAAACCATTTGATCATGCTCAAAATGCTAGGAAATTGCATGAGCTCCCGTCCACTCAAGCTTGCTTTGTTTTTTCAACTCAAATCTTAAGTTTGTTACTAGAGCCTGGGTGTTTTACCGATTAACAATTAGAGGGGGGGAAATTGATCCATTCTTAAACCATATTGAAATAGAATGTCTACACTGGTCAGGATCACATTCTTAAGCCACCAAAACTTTATTTTTCTAATTGAATTTATGTTCATAATAGACTAAAAGATAATCCAGCAGACTTTCTTCAACAAAGTCCAAGTCAATAAGTCCATCACAAGATGACTACAAAGAGAGGTACTGCTAGCTAAGAAGCTCTCTTCTCTTCTTTATACACGAGGCAGTTAAAAGTATGACTACTATATCACTGAATGTCTTGCTTAAATTAATTACAAGTTTATTTCATCAGTGTATTTCTTAAACTATACTTTCTCTGAACCATTGTACTTGATTGACAAAATTCACATTTCTCAAGCAATGATGCAACAGTAACAGCTAGGTCTAAACAAAAAGAAATTTACAAATACAAACTTACAACTGACAGGCGGTTGTCCAAGCTTTGCCATATCCCAAACCTGGGCATACAATCAGAAATTCAATCAATTTAGAACTCCAGAGAAAGAGGGTTTTCTATTGAAGAGGTGAATATAAGAGGAAATATAGAGAAGAAAAAAGACCTTCAGTGATGAGTCAGAAAATCCTCCAGCAATTAATGATCCGTCATGGGATATTGATGAACAGCTTAAACTGAGATGGTATGCAAAAATGAATTAAGCAACAGAAATCCAAACGTTATATAGAAAACAATAATAAATGTGTTGGACGTTACCCATTATGTGTATTTATAAATGTGTAAAAGCTAACTGACGGCAATGCAACACTGCTGAGCTGTACACGGTTCCTTAAATCCTCAAGGATGGACTGTTCCACCTCAGTTGGGCTGCAATGATTCAGCATTACGAAATTCAATTAAATGAAGTAACAAAAAAGTCACAACCTAATCATTGAGATATTTACATCATTAGTATTAGTGATATTAAATACCTTGCATTACATGGAATCATTGGATAACAAAATATACGGAAGTGAATCACTTAAGAAATTATGTGCTTTTGGTCCAATGAATATTTTGAATATCTGACTAATTCAAGAGCTCAACTACTATTATCTGATTTCGATAGAAACAAATAAAAATATCCCATTTCCCCTTCAAAATTATGAGGAATGCAGGATCTAAACACTTTATCCACTAATAACAGGTAAAATAGATATGTACTACCTACCAACCCATCCAATTAGCCCACTTGTGCTACAAAATAATCAGCAACAAGCCAAACATGGAATTCCAATTCAAAGTATATCCCCTTTAAAGTGTAGGATCATCTGTACAAAGTTACATGACCACTCTTTCCATTTAAACATGATTGATGCAGCACAGAGGAGTCCCAAATCAACCCAGTGTTAGACTTGGAATTCCCATTTAAAGTAGAGGCTTGCCCTCTTACATCTTGTCTTTTATGAATAGAAATATAGTGAAAAGAATGAATTCTTTGGATGAAGAGAAATATACAGAAAGAATAACAAATGTATACACTTTCATCCTATTTTAAGGAACAAAGAGAAATGAAGGACAAAAATAGAGTTTAGAGTCCACACTTAAAAATAGAAACGGGAAAAAGTCTTTCCATACGAGAATTTGTAGGAAAAAAAATCTTGCTCGTTTCTATTGTGTCAGGCAAATTAAATGGGAACTTTCTACCTGCTCTCCATTCTCTATTTCTTTCCACCCAATTTCCACAGAAATAAAGGGTCAATAGTGGGAAGCCTTGCTCGCAGAGACCTAGCTGCATTCTTAACTTCTCCATGTTTATGGTTGTATTTAGATTTTCTTCTTTTGGAGTGTTTGTTATCCTCCTATTTGATGTCACCCCTCCCATTTCTAATAAAAAAAATTTCATTTTACAACCCCCAAATATACAAAAAGCAGTCATGCCCACACCTCCACATGAATTTTTTTCAGGTTAAACTTTCTTCCTGTCTAGAACAAAACAAGCATTCAACCTAAAGCTAAATAAAATAACACCCTAAACCCTAAACATCTATAACAAACTAAAAATGCACTAACGGAGCCCAACAAACATAAATTCACTCAGTGATATGCATTAATCTAGGTTCCACTCAACTAATTGCAGGTGTCAAACAAAAACATTGCAAGCAATAGAGCCCAGTCTCAGAACTTTGATAAATTCTGTAAGCAAAAGGACTCAAATTATAAGAATAACTTTTAATTCCAACCACAACAGAAAGGAGACTCATTAAATTTAGTTTAGAAAATATGTGAATGACTAAATGCTGATTTTTTTATTTGACTATATGGCTAAACAGAAATGGCACTTATAAAATAATAGGGAAGAAAAGTCATCAATAAAAGAAAAACCCTTTTTAGAAAACATATGCCAATAAAATGACTGCTTTGCTCCTACTTTAATTCCATCAATTATTTTAGAATTGTGGCATTCACATTAGCAATACAATTTTGAATGAAAAGAAAACGAACATAATCCCTTGATTGCCTTCAGCTCTGATCCTCATCTTACTAGTTTAAAAAGCATGGTAAATGAAGATATGGGATTGAGAGAATACATTATGGGTAAGGGGAGTTCAGGCTTTACTCGAGGAGCTGCAGGTACAGTATTAGCTTCAGGTTTTGCACTCTTTCCAGTTGCATTACCACCCTTGTCCTTTTTTACTTTTTTGACTGAACCACCACCTTGCTTTCCCCCTTCAAATGATCTTTTCTAAAAGAATATTTGAAAACTATAGTGAAAAAACACTCAAATAAGACATCCTAGAATAGAATCCATGCACACACACTGCTTGAAAGACCGACATTCTAGAAATAAAAGGTACTGTGTTTCCTCATATAATATAAGCAAGTAAAATTTACTAAATTGACCAGGTCATGTGAATTTTATAACTGATATACCTTAGTCTCGTCATTCTCCCCCTCTTTTGCTTCCCCTTCACCCTTTTCAGAGTCTGAAAGCAAGGCCCCTGCCTTTTCCAGCCGTTCTTCAAGAGAGTCTTCAAGTAACTACAGGAGAAACACATTGAGAATTAAATCAGATAATTACTGAATCAGTCATTAATAATTTAAATAAGTAATTCCATTCATTTGAAAAATAGAATAAAAAGCTCCTTTTTAACAAGTGTCCAGGAAATTGTAAAACTGCCTACCTGACACTTTATTTCTTGTTTTAAAACAATATATTTGCATAAAAAATTCTAACAAACAACAAAATTCACCATTTACTAACAGAAAACAAAGTGAAAAAAAAAATACGTAGACACTATTAGGGAAAGCAGGGAATTAAAAAAAGTTTCAAGTGTTTCTCACGCTATGATGACACTTTCATTACACCAAGCTTGCAAACGTAAATAAATAGGGTTGTATGTACAGAAACAAGATAACCAGGAAAACTTGTAACTTTATCAGAATTAGTAGAAATAATAATAGACTCACCCCCCAATGAATTTCTTTTTGATTTATCCGGTTTGCTGCTTCCTGGCTGCTTCCAGTAAGGGTAACAGCTTCCGGATCATCAGAAATTAAGCTAGGTTGTCCAGGGGAAACTACATTACACCAAAATACAATGAAGTGTATGCAATAACAAGAAGTTCAAATGAGCAGGATGCAATCCATAATAAATAAAAGTACCTTGAAAGTTAATGTGCTCATTTATAATACCAAGTATAGTGGTGGATTGCGTACTGTGTAGATGTTGCAACAGAAGCTCATAGGAATACTGGCAAAACATCAACTGCTATCAGCATTCCCCATTTATTTAGCTCCATTTTAATGGAAAAATGTAAAGACCACAGTGATGGTTCATGTGTTTCAGAAGACAAAAATAAGTCATCCTTCTTAACATAGTCCAAAGACATTGTGGATAGATGAATTCCATATATCTATAAAATAAAATATAACCTAATCTTGAGTCTAACACCTGCATGATACTTCCATTAAGCCCTTGCGAGCCAAATCCCCCACGATAAAGGTAATCAACAGCAATGGCATACATAAATGCCCACTGTAAATGCTGGGTAGCCAAGTGAGTCAGAGATTAGAAATGATGACACATCCCAAATTCCACCCCCCCACAATCAACAAGTTATCTGATGCCATTGGCTCCACACTTGAACATGTGAGTACACTATACAAAGATGATGAATAGTTGCCACCACTCATCAATGTGGTGCCACCTAAATCACAATCCCTGGAGTGTACACATACAGATACGTGACATTATTGAGTATAATTTGCAATTGAAAGGGTTTTAGATTAAGATGGTTGTATGCTGATATGGACAAAGTTTACTATAATTATACCCTTACTATATACACGGAAAATATAATTTGGCTAAGGACACTTAAGTTAAACCCAAATAGAAAAGAATCAAACTATATTTAAAGGCAGAAAGCTTTAATGCAATCGTGAGCCTTGTATAATGACCCTTGTTTCACTACAACCAGTAAAGTTTATCCAGGAAAAAAACTGACTCAGTGAAAACCTAGTGTCAGGGTCAACTTCTACAATGATAGATGAGTTAGTTAAACATTTCATAGAATATTAATATTTCGCAAATCTGAACTTGGCTTATAGGATGCAACATTACATTCACCATTGCATTCCCTGTCTGCAGCAGGTGTACTGTGGACTAGAGACACCGGGGTACGCCAAAGTATCCTCTATATGCCTCTTTCAAATTCACCATCCTCGGTGATTCAGTGTGTGAATGTACCACAATTAAGTTTGTGCAAAATATAAAATGAGAGGGTGGAAAAAATTTATACACATTAATTCCAGAGAATAAAATTACGCAAAGACTAGTATCACAAACAAGCGACCATGATCCAGCATATAAAACCAACTAATTTGAATAACTAGCAATAAAGAGTTGAACCTACAACAACTTAAAAGCTAAATGAAAACCAAATTGATTTGCATTTAAGTTATAGGCATGAACCAACATACATTATGGCCTGAAAACCCCCAAGGAACAAAAGCATCACAAATATTGGTCCAAATAATTACATATGTAATCATGATTAAACAGTAAGGGAAGAAGCCACAGAAGGGGCAGGGAACTAGAGTTCTGGAGGTTGGAGAAACTAGTTGACTGAGATGGTTTAATTTGAATGTGTGAAAAATAAAAAGAAATACAGCGCTGCTCATAAACAAACCTAGGAGAATCAATCCGTTACCTCACATATCTTTATGTTGAATTTGCTCTGTCTAAGAGAGTGAGCGAATTCCATTTCCTGCACAAGATTTTACACTAATTGCTAACGATCCAAGAACCTCGAAAAAAGTAAAAGACCAATACAAAACTTTAGACAGGAACCAACCTGCAGATGGGTAGGAGAAAGAACTCCTTCCAACTTCTGAAGGTCACGCAAGTGCATCATTTCGTGGTCTTCACGAAAAGTATTGAAGAAATTCCGAGCTGAAAACAGCAACCACAGTCACAAACAAACACAGCAACAAAACAAAACACGTGCTGCATTGCACAAGTGCCCTATTTAGAACACAGAAAATTACCTTCTTGAACGTGTCCCTTCGCCACAAGGTCCATAAAACAGTGGATAAACACGGGATAAAGCACGCGAAGCAACTCGTGCTGCAGAAATACGGCGAGAGACGTAACAAAAACGCGCGGAAACCAAAACAGAAAAAAAAAACGGATAAAAAGAAAGTGAAAAGAGGCGCGTTACCTTGTACAAATCCAGTGAAGAATAAGTCCATGTTCGCAGTTTGCTGTAGCCGTCGTGGAACCTAGCGGGACCACTCTCCAATCTGCAAAACATAGGGTTTGAAAGCGGGAAAGTGAGTGCGGTGAGGAGATGCAGCGTGAACGGAGGGTAACGATAGGAGGTTGGAGAAGGGAGAGAAGTACTGAGAGAAGGCGAGGAGGTGGTTGGCAATGTCGGGTTCGAGAAGGGAATTACTGGAAGATGAATTGGTGGTTTTGTTGTGCTGAAACTCTTCTTGGAAAATCTTCTCGGTTTGTGTGAAACCTTTCTTCTTCAGGTACGCGGTAACGTATCCAACTATTTTATCGTCCTCCATTCTTTTATCTCACACGTCAACCCCTTCGTCTTCTTCTTCTTCTTCCTCTTCTTCTTCTTCTTCTTCTTCTTCTTCTTCCCACTGCGCTCTCAACGCGAATGCACTTTTTTTTTATGAGATTTGATTCTTCGTTGGGCTTATTTCTGGAACGGGGTCAGTTACATGGGCTTGGGCTGGACTGGAAGGCCAGCATGTGGGCTTAAGTGAATTTCTTCCTGTACCTCTATTCTTTCTTCCTGCGACTCCATAGAACACTTGAAATGACAATTTTACCCTTTTTCATCTTTTTTATTGACACTCCTCCTTTTGTTCGGATTCATACATTTCAAATATAAAATTGTATTCCACATTTTAAAGTTCAGGATGTATTTACCCTTACTCTAAAATTTATAATGTATCTTTGAATTCAAAAGATATTTTTTGAATTATAAAAGTTAGAATACAAAATAGTATTCTGAATTTTAAAATTCATAATATATTTCTTGGATTCAAAATACTTTTCAAATAGTAAAATTCAGAATAAAAATTGTATTTTGAGCTCTTGAATTTGGAATGCATTCCCAAATCAAAAAATGCATTTCAAACTTTAAAATTTAGAATAAAAAATTGTATTATAAATTTTAGGATTTATAAAATACATTTTTGAACCCATCTAATATTTTATGAAATTTATAATTTAAAATACAAAATTATATTATGAAATATATAGTTTGAAATCTAAAATTCAAAAAACAATTTTGTATTTTGAAATATAGAGTTCGAAAGTATAGAGATTATACAAATCAGAATTGAAAAAAAAAAATCTTGCTGAACTTCAAAATTCATAATATACAGTTTTGTATTCTGAATTTTAGAGTTTAAAAGATTTACGAATTATACAATTAAGAAATAAATAAAAAAATTGCGTCTCTTGCTTAAAAGTGATTTTGAAATTGAAAAATTTATGGAGATGTAGGAAGAAATGGAGGTGGACCAAGAAATTGGCTGGGCTTAAACTCTTATTGGATTTGACTAATTTTTCATGTTTTAAATAAAGCGCGAGTTACATGATACTTATTGAAAATTGTTTTTCTTTTGTTCAAATGAAAACAATGCATAATTTTAGAATAATTAAAGTTTAAATTTCGTAAAAATATAAACACTTTTTTCAAAAAACACAAATAAGTACAAAACTATATAAATATATATTTTTCAAAATATTATTTGAAGTGGTTTTGGAAAATGAAAGACAAGTCTAGAAAACTGATGAGAGAGTGATCCAAAAGTGTAGGAACAGATGTTGAAGTACGTGTCGGTTTAAGGTTGAAATAAGATGAATGATATGAAAATGAGAGTGTTAAAAGATGACAAGTGTCCAAGTTTGTAGCTTGCATTATTGCGAGTTTTGATAGCAATTTCGCGTTCTCATCGCACCTTGCTCAAACTTCGCTCTATTGCAAGTATTCGAAAGCGACTATACAAACCTTAATTTATAAATTAATTTTATAGATTTGAGTTTAATTCTTAATGTAATATTAGTGGTAAAGGAGAGTTATACGAGAATTCTACTATTAATTGTGTTTTCTTTTTAATTATTAGTTTTTTTTTAAATAACTTTTATTTTATTTTGTTTGTTTTGATTGTAATATTTATTGATTGATAGATCTAGAATTAGTGTACTTATTTATCTTTTTAGCAGCTAAATCTATAATGAATGTACTAGTTGTATACATTTAGACTATTTGTTTTAATCTCAATGAAATAATATTAGAGATATTAATTTTCATATATTTTGTCTCTTTTTTACTCTTTTGTTCATCTTTATTTTATTTTATAATATGTTATTAAAGTTAAAGTCTATTCTAACTAGAGTGTTTGTTGGGTCTATCGTGTCACCCGCTATCAACCATTATCGGACCATCCATAATATGTTGTCTCACGCATGAGCTGTCACTTTCGACGTGAAGGTGTGTTGAAAATCTCACATCGACTAGAGATAAAAATATTTCGGTGTATATATGTATATAAGTGCGTGCAAACCTCACTTCATAAATCAGTTTTATGGTATTGAGTTAGGCTTAATTGTAATAATTAAAATTCGGATTTTTTTAAAATAATATTAAAACTGTAAGTCGGAGTTTTATATTCTTAACATGGCATCTTTTCATTCTCATTTTTTATTTCTCCGTTTTTTTTTCTTCAAAAATTAAAATGGCTTTGCACTCACAAATCAAGAGAGATAAAATTGGCTTTGCACTTGCAAATCAAGAGAGATAAAAGTGGAGTGACTAAAAGTAGTCAATTAGCTATCTACTACTGGTTATCATGTTAGGCTTATGCAATGAAACCATTGACACTGTAATCAGCAAAACATCATGTCTCATATATTACCAACTTTTATTTTGGATATGACAAATTAAATTTGCCACCAAGGTATTTCAATAATTGAGTTTGAATGTTTTAAGTAAAGGTTCAGTTTCAATTTTCATAAATAAAATCATATTATTTGAAAGAGATATCTTATCAAAAGTTTTAGTCAATTTGTTTGGTGGAAAGTAGTTAAAAGAATAAGTAGATATATCATACCAAAATAAAGTAAATTTCACTAATCATATTTTAAATAAATCAATTATAAGAGTTAATATCATTCTTTTCCATTTCATTATTCCAACATAACATAGAGACACCCTTTTTCTAGTATGATTGTTTAGATTGGATTGCAAGCTATCACAAATTAATAAGGATATATATATCGTGAAGTTTTTTATTTTCAAATTTCGATATTACAGTTATTTATATAAATTGTGAATTTTAATCTAGAGTGTAAAATTGGATTTGATCAGCTTTCTTATTAATGTTATTAATGGATTAAGTGAAAGTTGTGTTTACAAAGTTTTTTTTTGAAAAATTTAAATAAATTAGATGTTTTAATATGATTGGATATCGTATACATATCTTATCTTTTATAGTTTGTATTTATATTCTGAAAAAAAAAACTAAATATATATGAAATAAGATTTTTTATATTTTATGTAATTAATTAACTGAGTAAATTTTTGAAGATTTTTTTTAGATAATATTAACTATAAAACATAAAAAAAAATGTAATTTTTTAAAACATTTTATTTATAACAGAGTTAAAGCATCGATATCAATTCATATTTATTTATTACCTTTTAATGAAAAATGGATGATATCATTTCTAAAATTATATTTAGGCTGATAGATTAAAATTCATATTACATTTTTTCATGTCTATTCATGAGATAAGATTCTATACTTTTTGGGTATTTCGGTGTATGATATTTCTTTATGTGTGCAAATATTTGACATTAATGGCAATTTTTTTATTAAAAAGTGTTTATGTCAAATCCGTCTAAGTATTATCTTTCTATCAAGACCTAAAAGGTGATTGATTCCATGGAGTAATGATCATAAAAATGAACATTTTCATATACAGTAAAAAAACTACATCTCTATCAAGATTATTAGATTTGACCTAACTATCAATCAACCATCTTTCGGTAACCATTACTACAATAGTTCTTTACTAGCTTTTCAGATTTAATTATGAGTAAAACATAAACATGTAATATAGATAAAAGTTCTAAAGTCATTATTATATAAGAATTGAAAATCAATTCAATGACCTTACTGGTGGAGATGTATGTTTATAAGTGAATAATACACATATTCTAACCCTAATCCTGATGAGCTTCTGGAACCAATCAATCTATTTTTGTTCATATGTATCGAAACAAAATAATTTATTTAAATATATGTTATTAAAATGATATTATATATAAAAAGATATTTTTTGTGGTAGGGGAGAAAAAGAATTATCTAGGTCTTTTGAGGTTCATATTGTATTTATCTAAATTTATGGCATCTTCTTGTATTCCTCTTCTTGATCGTTGAATTTTGTATGGATAAAAAACAATGAATAAATAAAAATATTTAAGAATATTTTAACTCTATTAAAAAAACTTATTTTTAGTAGTCCAATTAAATATGTTACAAAATCATAAAACAATTTACATAAACACACATCAACCTATTAAAATCCCAAAACACACTTATGAAGGATTTAGGAGCAGCAGTATGTGCACCACTCCTATATTATTGTGGTTGAGTTGTTATGCTTTCATTTTTTTTAAAATTGTTATCTAATTAGTTATCAAGATTTTTGTTACTAAAATTAAAATCTAAATAACTGGTAGTTAAAACCTTATCAAATAATTAGATAATAATTTAAAAATTATTGGTTGTCGGTGAGGACGAGCTGATCTTCTTGGAAATTGAAAATTGGGGTGAGATGCTTCCTGGAGATGTAGGCGGTGATAATTCTGATGGAGGTGCAATGTTGGATGCAGGAGCAGAGGCACTATTTGTTGGAAGATCATAGGATAATGAGGCTAGTGGAGGAACAGTATTGGGTGCAGGAGTAGAGGCACATGGCTCGACAAGAGGTGCAGTATCAGAAAAAAAAAATCAAAAGCAGAATTATATGCATTAGAAATAGGGAGAGATAAAGTGTTAGGGTCCTTATGCAAACCACTGTCCAATTTATATGGAAAGTGGTTTTCATGAAAGATTACATGTCTTAATATCTCTATGCTATGAAACTTTAAATTTAAGATAATATAACCTTTTGTATTTTGCGGGAAGCTAAGAAAAATACCTTTGATAGATCTATCATCTAATTTTTTTCCTATGTGCAGTAATGGTACTAGCATAACAGAGACAACCAAACACTTTTAGAAAGGAAATGTCATATGGTTTTCCAAACAACTTTTCATGAGGAGTGATGTTATCAAGTAATGGAGTAAGAATAGCATTTATTAAGAAAACAGCATGATTTACAGCAAATTCCCAAAAAATAGGAGGAAGATTTGCTTGAAAAAGTAAAGCCCGGGTTACATTTAGTATGTGTTGATGTTTACGTTCTACAATGCCATTTTGTTGTGGTGTTTCAACACAATATTTTTTATGTATAATTTCCTTTGAAGCATAAAAATTTGACATAGCAAACTCAACACCATTGTCAATACGAATCGTTTTGATATTAGTTTTGAAATGATTTTGAACGAAAACAGTGAAGTTAATGATGTGTTGACGCACTTCAGATTTGTTATGCAGCAGAATAACCCAAGTATAACGCGAGTAATCATCAACAATAGTCAAGAAATAACGAAAACCTTGCATAGAAATTATGGAACATGGTCCCCAAATATCAAAGTGTACAAGATCAAAAATAACAGAGGTAACAGTATTACTTAAAGTGAAAGGAAGTTTTCTCTGTTTTGCACGACTACAAGTGTCACATACATGATGAGTATCAACAGTAATAAAAGAGTATTGTTTGCTTAAGACATGTAATCTTTCATGTGAAGGGTGTCCTAGTCTATAATGCCATAGTGTTTTGTCTGTGATATTACAATTAATAAAAGGAGCAAAACAATGCGGTTTAGAATGACTAGAAGCAGGCAAGGTAGTGACAAGGTACAAGCCAACGGTGGCTTTAACTATACCAGTCCTCTCTTGAGTGAGATTGTCTTGTATAATGCAGTGGGTTGAAGTGAAAGTTAAAGTGCATTTAAGTTGGTGTGTGAGTTTAGAAACAGATATTAAGTTTAATTGAAAATGAGGCACGTATAACACATCAGACAAATAAAACTGATCAGAAAATCGTACTAAACCAGAATATGTGGCATAAACAATTTGACCATTTGGAAGACTAATTAAGACAGGTTTAATTTTAGTATAAGTAGTAAAAACGTTCAAATTGTGACAAACATGATCAGTGGCACCAGAATCAATAATCCAAGGTTCTTTTATAAAAGATAGTGAAGAGAGAAACTTACCTGTTGAAGAATGCTCAGTATTGGGGATTTCATCCGTAGAGATGGTGCCGACTTGATTAATTTGAGTGTGAGGGGCAGGATCCTCAAGGTTTTGCTGACGCAAAATGTTGGTAAGGAATTGACACTGTTGTGATGTAAGTTGAATCCCCTTTACATCCTGTTCTTTAGGAAAAAGCTCAGAAAAAGTGTCAGTAGTAATCATATTATTGGCTTGGGATGTCCAATTGGTGAATTTGTAGCCAGGAGGGAACCCATGCTTTTTATAACAGGTGTCAACAGTGTGGCCAAGACGATTACAAAAAGTGCAGACTTTTCTAGTAAAAGAAAACTTTGAGGTTTTAACATTACCACAAGGAAAACCCACTTTGCAAAAACAAAGGCCAAGACGATTACAAAAAGTGCAGACTTTTCTAGTAAAAGAAAACTTTGAGGTTTTAACATTACCACAAGGAAAACCCACTTTGCAAAAACAAACAGCCTCAGTATGACCATATTTATCACAAAAATTGCATGTAATAGTGTGACTACTATTAAGACTATGAAGAGAGAAGCGCAGCAGAGCTCTTCATCGAACTGGATTTTAAACCTAATTCAACCCCATAAAACCGACTCATAGGATTGAGGTTTGCACCCACTTATATACAATGAAAGGCTCTAATCTCTAGTCGATGTGGGATCTCCAACAATAGAAACCAATAATTTATTTAATTTATAAAATAATAGTCAATATAATAACTAATTATTTTTAATCTTTAAAATTAATTTTTATTTAATAATTTTTTAATAGTGTACAATATAGTTAAATACATTTATTTACAACATCCACATGTTTGTTTTGATTTATAGGTCGCTTATATGATTTTTATTGATAAAAATGTTATTTTAACTAATATGTTCACATATTTAGTTTTTCTGTTTTAAGTTATTAGGTTTTGTTTGTTTGATTCAACTTTTCTTTTCTGTTTCAACTAGATCTTAGTTTTTTCTTATATATACACCATGTATTTTATTCCGTAATACACAAGTAAATAAGAATTTATTTTGTATTTTTTTCCTTGTTTTTCTTTCTTTTATACTTAAGTCATTGTCTCTTTTTCATTTGCAATTAGAATTCATCATAACCTCATTTTTTCCATTACGAACGTGCGCTCCATTTGATGCACCACATCATACAAGAAATATTCATCTTCATTAACTATAATACAATATAAATGTCTAGATAAATTCTCTTTAACTATATAACAAACTCAATAAAACTTGTTTGGTCCTAGAATTGCACTTTGTTTCTTATTATTCAATTTTCTCACTTATTAGGGGATATTTATAAATTATTATTGTGATTTTTAAAACATTGATTGGCATATTAACTTATGTGAAAATGACTTTGACAGAGTGGAGAACATGTGCAACTGATTTTGATATGTGAAGTGTAGTTGAAAGGTTTTGAAGACAGTTGTGAGTGGATGGGTAAGTAAGGAAAGATACAGTTATGGTGGTTTGAAGTGTGGTCTATCTTTGCAGCTAACATGAAAATGACTGCACCACTTAAAAATATGTTGGTTACAAGTTACAACTATGACTGAGTGAGATAAATTAAGAATGTCACAAAATAAAATTAATTAACACAATAAAAGATAATATATTAATAATAGACAAGACCAGTAAAATAAATGTCTTTTTCTCCTAAATGTATGCAACACTTGCACTCTCTATTCTGAGATAGATTTTCATCCCAATCTCTAAAACAAAAACATTTATACTCTTTTATTTTTTAAAGACAATAAGAAGAGAGGGATTTGTGATAGTGACAGAAGAAAAGTGGAATTTTTGGACCACCACCTTACACAATGTTATTTCATATTTTTTTTATAATCATTACTATTATTATTATTACACTTTTAGGTATCAATTTCTTATAAATATTATTCCCCCAGTAGTGCATGCATCTCATTTACACTGCTGTTCATGTAGACGAATATATGAAGAAAAATCTGAGAAATAAAATAAAAATACAAAAAATATGACTATTTTTAGGAGAAACAAATTTCAGGACAAAATCAGCAAATTTATAAGAAAAATATATAATTAACTATACACTGTTGCATTATTGATTATTATGAATATAAATATTAATACAGTATTACAAATATAATCAAATATATTTTATTATATAATCTTCACGTTCTAGTTTTAGATTTTCGATTTTTTTAGCATCTTATATTTAATATTTTATTATTATTAGTTTTCATATATTTTTTTCAATTAACATAATATAACTAAATATTTTTTAAATTATTACGTCGTTTAAGAAAAAAATTTAAAAAATTAATAACTTTTGTTTTTAAAAAAATTGAATTTGACCCGTAACATTTTAAATAGTTTCTTTATAATTACTAAAATCGTATTGAAGTCGTACTATTTCAGTTTTCTTAACATTTTAAAAACATATTGAAGTCGAATTAAAATACGATTTAAAAAAAAAAAACTAAGATTATAAATAATTGATAATCGTTATGTTGAAGCATTCAAGAAACTCGTTATGTTGTGACGTTGTAATTACTGTTTAACAATTTGTAGTATTTCAAAATCTTCTATAGATTATATCTCATTTATAAAGAGAAAGAAATTGTACGAGAGGCGAATCTCACATTGTCTTATTTCAAAAAGTTTTCCAAATTAGAAAAATAAGTTCACTGTATTTCTCTTATTAAAAATATTTTTCGTATTTTAAATTTCATGAGTATTATTTATACATTTATTTAGTTATTTTGAATTTAACAATTCTTTTGTAGGAGTGATATGGGTTTACACTTAAACTCCTAATAATGGATTATCCATGGTTAAAGCAACCCGAAACTATTATGTTTTTTTTTCTCTCTTGTTTTTCTCTTTTTTTTATTTATCATTTTAATTTTATTTTTTTAAAATAAAAGTTTTTATGTTAGATATCATTATGCAATTTAAGTTGACATCTCAAATAACAACAATCATTTATCATTACATGAAAAAAAATATTATTATAAAAAAAATACAAAAATAAAGAGAACTAAACCAAAACTCATATGTTAACAAAAATATATAGGTAGATTATACATATTCATAAAAAATTCTAAGAGCAGCCAAAATGGAAGCCTATTATACCAATAAATAGTTTCTCTACGAATAAATCATAAATTAGTCAACTTATCAGTACACGCATCTTCCTCATGAAAAATATGAATAACCCTAAACCTAATTCTCACATAGTAACTAAAACACGTATTTCATTGATTACGAAACATTCAATGAACATTTGTCCTAACAGTAAACGCAACACAAACCAAAACATAATCACATTTTAAGCCTCATCTTTTAAGCTTCCTCCGAACACAAAGATTATTTTAAAACTTAAAAACAATAACAATTGTCATTTTCTCAATTGCGCCCAACTTAAAAAGGGAAAATAATCATAGGATGTGAAATGTTTAAGTAATAGAAAAGATAAACTTATAGGAAGAAAATTTAATACAATCCAGAACATTCTTACTTTTAATATTTGTATTATAAAAGAAAGATAAGAGAAAAAAAAAAGAGGGGGTTGGAGTCTATAGTTTAATTATTTGCACTTGAGATCTAAGCAATGGATGGTCCTATAGGTGAAGAACAGCTAAAAACTTAGTATAGGGTCTAATTAAAGATTTGCACAAAAGACATTGATATGGCCAATAATTTAAATAGAATGATGATGAATTATGGAGGTGTACCAGAAGTCATTATTTTGATTGATGGCTCCACAGTTCAAGGAATAATTTCAGTCACTTGCAAGCTTTATATCATCCACCTTCCTTTCCAACTGGACCATTTCACACACTTAGATTGATTATAATGATTAATGAAATCTTAAATATAAAATAATAATAATAATAATCTACACCACATGTTAATATAGACCACCTAAAACCCATAATATCCAAGATAATTAAGAATAACTATAATTTTAACTTAATTTGTGATCGGTCTAATTTTAAGATTTTACATAATATATATGGAGTCAATCTTAATCCAATTTTTGTCGTTATGATTCTTTCTTTACTGTCTAATTAATGTTAATTAATCCAAATTTTATATTTCACGTTATTTTCATTATTTATGTAGATCAAATTTTTAACTTATTGATGATAGTTCGCCCATACGCATAAGCCAACAATAATAATAAATGAATCTTTTATAATTATAGGACTTTTATGAGTTATAATGATCTTTAAAGATTGAACTAGTCTAAATAAATTTTGATTTCTAGTTATTTTTAAATTTAAATAAAATTTAGAAAATCTATAAAACAGTCAAAACAGATTGAATATAATTTGAAATAAGTTGCGGAATTTTGCAACTGTTTCTAGTTTCTGTATTAGTGTGTTGTTATTTAAAAAATATAATTATGATTGAGTTACATTTCTCTGCGGTCAAAATTACGAGGTCTTCTAGAGGTCGATTTTTTTAGGTTTTCCTAAAATTAAACTAAGAATTGAACTCTTACTTTTTTTTTTTAATCGATTTATTTAATTCACTCATCCTCCATCTAAAATAAAAACATATTATCTATAAAACAATAATTATAGTTTTACATCCAATCATATTACATTACTAGACCGAGAACAGTAAAAAATAAATATCTTCTATAATATTATGTAATATACATACTTTTATATTTTTATTTATTCTAAATTGTATTTAAAATTTAAAAAACAAGACTAATTATAAATCACTTATTTTTTCATTAACTAACACAATATGAAATCACACACTATTTTTAATTATTATTTTCTATTAGAAAATATAAGATGTCTTTTTCCGTATTATTCATAACTGTTTTTATGTATAATAATATAAAAAAGTATAAATCGATTTGTTATATATATATATATATATATATATATATATATATATATATATATAAAATCATAATTTAGTTGTGGGCAAAATTGGTGGACTATCGGTCAGTGTTTTGTGGCTATCATAAACCTAACGACACCTTAAAATAAATAAATAAAAAGAAAAAAATATAAATATAAAATAAATTTCATGCTAAAAAAATAAAATATAAAAAAATGGTGGAAAAAATGTTATAAAAAATTGAATAAGAAAAATATAAATCTAAGTTGGAATATGTGTACTTTGTATGATATTTGGATTCACGTCGCAAATTTTAATATAAATTTATGGATAAAAGATCAGGAAGGCACATTCTCAATCTATTCATAAATTTGCTTACATAATGTGCTTCAGAAAACTATTTAATAATCCCCATATAAGAACAATAATCATCTGTTTAGACAGCATGCAAAATTTCAATTCATTATAAACTCATTTACACTGTAAGTTTATATAACAAATGTATTAACCACTAAAATTACATTGAAAACTAATAATATATTGCAACTCACACTAAACAAAAAATATTAAAAAATATTTAATTTTAAAAACAAAATAATTAATTATTATTATATGAATTAAGTTAAATACTATTTTATAAATTAAAAAACTATTAATAACTAAAATAGTTTATATTATTAATAAACATTTATAAGTTAGTTTTTAAAAATATATCTAACATTAGATACTAATAAATTTAAAAACTAATTCATAATTTTTTATTAATAATATAAATTGTTTTAAAACTAATATTTTTTAATTTATAAAATAATATATGATTTAATTAATATAATAATTGATTATTTTTTTATTTAATACTTTTTTTTATAACAAAGAACATACTTTCATTCTTATTTGTTTTGTTTATTATGAAATTAATATATATATATATATATATATATATATATATATATATATATTGTGTGTGTGTTTAGGTGTGTTTTTGCAAATGAATGTAAAATATAAGATGATAACTTATTTATAAATATGGTGGATATTAAATTTAATGCTTAAAGTTAAATATTTATTTTAAATTTTGTATCTTAAATTTGATTAAACTTAGGTTAAATTTTATCAAGTTTATTTATAGATTAACTTTAATTTTTTTTTGGTATTAGTATTAAGTTAAATTTGAAGTATATAATCCTAAGAGAAATTTATATAGCACTTTTGATTTCGATTGTGAAGAGAATTTATGTAGAGAATATTTTCTGAGCTTCTTTTTTATTATTGTAAAAGTATTTTATATTTGTAAATACAAATGATGTCATATATAAGTTTTATATTAATTGATAATCAATGTAAAAAAATATCGCATTTTTTATATTAATATTGTCTACATTATAGTTGTCTAGCTATGGTAGAAAATTTAAAACAACTCATAAAAAAATCATTTTCACTGATAATAATTGAACATAAATATAACTACGATTCAACTTTCTTTTAAAATAAAATAAAGATACTTCTATATAATTTACTTATGTAGAATTTGTACTCATACCATATTCAGCATGCTATTTTTTTATATGTTCTTGACGTAAAATAATATATTAAAATTTATGTTTATTTTTGTAAGTTTTATAATTTTTAGAAATATATTTTAATTTAAGTTGTAAAATAATTAAATAATAAACTTTAAAACTATAATTTTGGCTTGAGATATACTATATATTTTTTTGTTTTAAATTATAAATTAAAATACCATTAAAAGATTGATATAAAATTTATTTTAAATATACGTGTAAAATTAAAATTATAAGAATTAGAATATTATTTACTGATTTATCCAAATATAATTAAACCGGACGAGATGTAAACATGTGTACTGTTCTTTTCCCAATTTTGTGGAAATAAAGGTAGGTGGGTTAAACCGAATTGATTTTCATACATATATAAATTAAAGACAAACTTTTGAAAAAAAGTGAATA
Source organism: Phaseolus vulgaris (assembly GCF_051622355.1). Lineage (NCBI taxonomy): Eukaryota > Viridiplantae > Streptophyta > Magnoliopsida > Fabales > Fabaceae > Phaseolus > Phaseolus vulgaris. The sequence continues at coordinate 16,179,382 of NC_143506.1, read as the reverse complement.
ATCTTTGAAAAATCATATAATTAGATATTTTTCTTGTACTAATATTTTGTTTTTTGGTTTTTAATAGAATTTTCAGATTTTGCAAAATAAAAAGGGTTTGAATATTTTGACAACGTGTGTGATCCTACTACCTTCAAATAGTTGGTGGATTTAGAGTGATATGTTGAATTTTTTTTCTATTTTTTTATAGTTTTTATTTTGGATTTCTTTAACATTTGTCTGTATTTGCACCAATGCATATATACTGGCATACCAATGCACATAGTACATGTACTAATTAAATTAATTATAAAACTAAATAATTAATAATTACCATATTATATATCTACTTGCACGAAAGAAAATAAAATAATATATATATATATAACACATACTCGCATGTACATATATAATTAATAATTGAATAATTATCTATTTTTAATATTTTAATTTTATATTTTAGATCTACTTGTACGAATATGCACACATCTTTCGCAACCAGACCTTATTCTTTTATTTTTTTTATTTATTCATTTCATTAAATTGAGAGAATTATTAATAAATGTAAAATATTGAATCATTTTTTTCTTTATTGTTGAGTAATATTATGACATTGAAAATGTTAATGATAAAAGTAAAAAATGCGGACACACATACGCTTATACGCCTGTGTCAAAGTAATCAGGATTAATTACAAGATAGTAAAGGATGTTAACATATTTAGTTTTTTTGTTTTAAGTTATTGGACTTTGTTTGTTTGGTCCAACTTTTCTTTTCTTTTTTCATCTAGGTCTTAGTCTTTTTCTTATATATACACCATGTATTTTACTCTCTAATACACAAGTAAATAAGAATTTCTTTTGTATTTTTTTTCTCTGTTTTTATCTCTTTTACGCGTGAGTTATTGTCTCTTTCTCATTTGCAATTAAGGTTCATCAGAACCTCCATTTCTAAATTGCGATTACGTGCGTTCCATTTGATGCACCACATCCGACAATGAATATTTATCTTCATTGACTGTAATAAAAGACACTTAGAAGGTCTCCACAACAAACATATGCAAAAAATAATTTTATAATTTTCAGCTTCTACTTAATAATGTTTCTACTAATTCAGAACATTCCATGAGCATGCCACACAAAAAGAAATAATATTCAAATAATTACTTCATCACATGCGAAAAGAACGCATGTAACAATTAGAAATTTAATTGGAATATATAACCACAATATAGCTTAAGAGGTAGCTTTGCCTCTCTCAAGTTCACGGTAAGTTAAGTTACAAAATCAAAATCATGTGATGAGATTATAATTAACTTCTTCGTATTTGAACTAAGTTTTCTATAAGGTGCAAGAACCTTAGGAGAAATCTTAGAAATGGACTCTTACTGTAGAATGCTTTACATTCCAATCTCCACGATGTCCATACTTCCTCTCCCTCCACTAACGCGTCCTCGCCGCAGGGAAATTTATGAGAGTCCAGTCATTGGAGGTTCACTCTGACACTTGGCTACATCTTCCTCATCCTCTTCACCACCTTCTTCTTCATCGGATTGGTCTTTCTCTACATCCAAAAGCACTCTTCCTCGTCGGACTAGTGGCGGAGATGGTTGGGGAGTGCATTATATTCATATGAGCTAATTAAATTAATTATAAAAATAAATAATGAATAATAAACTATTTTTAATATCTTGATTTTATATTTTAGATCTACTCGCACGAATATGCACACACATTTTTCGCAACCAGACCTTATTCTTTCATTTCTTTTTTTTATTCATTCCATTAAATTGAGAATTATTAATAAATATAAAACATTGAATCATTTTTAGTAATATTATGACTTTGAAAATGTTAATAAAAAAATAAAAATGTAGACACACAAAGGCTTATACGCCTGTGTCAAAGTAATCAAGATTAGTTACAATAGATAGTAAAAGACACTTAGAAGGTCTTCACAACAAACATATGCCAAAAATAATTTTATAATTTCCAGTTTCTACTTACTAATTCAGAACATTGCATGAGCATGCCACACAAAAAGAAATTATGTTCAAATAATTACTTGATCACATGCGAAAAGGCCGCATGTAACAATCATAAATTTAATTGGAACATATAATCACAATATAGCTTAAGAGGTAGCTTTGCCTCTCAAGTTCACGGTACGTTAAGTTACAAAATCCCCGTGATGAGATTATCGTTAACTTCTTCGTATCTGAACTAAGTTGTTTATAAGGTGCAAAAACCTTGGGAGAAATCTTAGAAATGGACTATTACCGTAGAATGCACACATATAACTAATAATTGAATAATTATCTATTTTTAATATTTTTATTATATATTTTAGATCTACTCGCACGAATATGCACACACATCTTTCGTAACCAGACCTTATTCTTTCATTTCCTTTTATTTATTAATTCCTTTAAATTGTGAATTATTAATAAATATAAAATATTGAATCATTTTTAGTAATATTATCACTTTGAAAATGTTAATGATAAAAATAAAAAATACGGGCACACACACACTTATACGCCTGTGTCAAAGTAATTAGGATTAGTTACAATAGATAGTAAAGGACACTTAGAAGGTCTCCACAACAAACATATGCCAAAAACAAATTTATAATTTCCAACTTCTACTTAACAATGTTTATACTAATTCAGAACATTACATGACCATGCCACACAAAACGAAATTATGTTCAAATAATTACTTGATCACATGAGAAAAGGCCGCATGTAACAATCATAAATTTAATTGGAACATATAATCACAATATTGCTTAAGAGGTAGCTTTGCCTCTCAAGTTCACGATACTTTAAGTTACAATACAAAATCCCATGATGAGATTATAATTAACTTCTTCGTATCTGAACTAAGTTGTTTATAAGGTGCAAGAACGAAGAAATCTTAGAAAAACAATGGACTCTTATAGTAGAATGCTCTACGTTCCAATCTCCCTGATGTCCATGCCTCCTCTCCTTCATGCCACTAACGCGTACTCGTCGCAAGGAAATTTAGGAGAGTCCAGTCATTGGAGGTTCACTCTGAAAGTTGCATATATCTTCTCATCCTCTTCTTCTTCATTGGATTGACGTTTCTCTACTTCCCAAAGCACTCCTCCTCATCGGACTCAAAGTCCGGCAACATCTGCGGGCAAGCGACATCGAATTCTGTGGTGTCGAGGTCTCTGACGGTTGTGGCGGATATGGTTGGAGAGTGCATTATATGCATATGAACTAATTAAATTAATTATAAAATCAAATAATTATTATATTATATTCTACTAGAACGAATTTGCACATATATATATATAACACATACGCCGCATCCATGCACACATATAACTAATAATTGAATAATTATCTATTTTTAATACTTTTATTATATATTTTAGATCTACTCGCACAAATATGCACACACATCTTTCGCAACCAGTCCTTATTCTTTCATTTCCTTTTATTTATTAATTCCTTTAAATTGTGAATTATTGATAAATATAAAATATTGAATCATTTTTAGTAATATTATCACTTTGAAAATGTTAATGATAAAAATAAAAAATGCGGACACACACACGCTTATACGCCTGTGTCAAAGTAATCAGGATTAGTTACAATAGATAGTAAATGACACTTAGAAGGTTTTCACAACAAACATATGCCAAAAACAAATTTCTAATTTCCAACTTCTACTTAACAATGTTTATACTAATTCAGAACATTACCATGCCACACAAAACGAAATTATGTTCAAATAATTACTTGATCACATGAGAAAAGGCCGCATGTAACAATTTTAAATTTAATTGGAACATATAATCACAATATAGCTTAAGAGGTAGCTTTGCCTCTCAAGTTCACGATACTTTAAGTTACAATACAAAATCCCATGATGAGATTATAATTAACTTCTTCGTATCTGAACTAAGTTGTTTATAAGGTGCAAGAACGGAGAAATCTTAGAAAAACAATGGACTCTTATAGTAGAATGCTCTACGTTCCAATCTCCCTGATGTCCATGCCTCCTCTCCCTCATGCCACTAACGTGTACTCGTCGCAAGGAAATTTAGGAGAGTCCAGTCATTGGAGGTTCACTCTGAAAGTTGCATATATCTTTCTCATCCTCTTCACCACCTTCTTCTTCATCGGATTGACGTTTCTCTACTTCCCAAAGCACTCCTCCTCGTCGAACTCCAAGTCTGGCAACATCCGCGGGCAAGCGGCATCGAATTCCGTGGTATCGAGGTCTCTCACGGTTGTGGCGGAGATGGTTGGAGAGTGCATTATATGCATATGAACTAATTAAATTAATTATAAAATCAAATAATTATTATATTATATTCTACTAGCACGAATATATATATATATATATATATATATATATATAATACATATGCCACATCCATAAACACATATAACTAATAATTGAATAATTATCTATTTTTAATATTTCAATTTTATATTTTAGATCTACTCGCATGAATATGCACACACGTCTCTCACAAGCATACCTTATTCTTTCATTTTCTTTTATTTATTTGTTCCATTAATTTGAGAATTATTATTAATAAATATAAAATTTTGAATAACATTTTTCTTTACTGTTGTAGTAATGTTATGACTTTGAAAATGTTAATGATAAAATTAAAAAATACGGACACACAGACGCATAAGAAACCAAAGAAGGAATAACAACTATAATTATTAATGAGAGTTGTAAAGTAAAAGTAAAAAAATAAATAAAAAATATATGCAAAACAATTATTAGTGTATAGTATTTGCTCTTATAATACATTCAGCACAAACATAATTGACCTTTCCCACCCTCTCCTTCAACATTACATGGGTTATTTTATTTCTTTCATTCTCACTAGTAACATGAACCAAATCTCTTTGAATCCTATATATAAAGAGGATTATCCTCTTTAACTGCTCTTTTTTGTTTATCAATTTTATCCTTATATTGATATTTATTTTATTATTTTATTTTGGACATTTCAGTCATTTCATTATTTTTTAAAGCATTTAATAAATAACTAATTATTCTTATAATTATTTGGAAACTTTTTTTTTTAAATAATATTTTATCATTTTGTAAGAGCAGTTAGTAATTTTATATTTTGAATGTGGGGCAGTTTATTAACAGTTTGGTACGTGGAGCAGTTTTTTTTTTTCTATATCTTCATCTTTCTTAAAAATTATAGTTGTTATTCATTCTTATCATTTGGTTTCTTATTATTTCTTTGCAAAAAATTAAGAATTAATGATAGCAGCGGTTGTGACCTCCGTCAACTCGCACAAATGCACTAATGCATATACACTAATGTACGTAATACATATACACTAATGCACATATGAACTAATTAAATTAATTATAAAAATAAATAATTATCATATTATATATCTACTCGTACGAAAATGGTAGTATTATACATAATGTCACTATTCCACCAAAAGGTTTTCTATTAATTTAAAATAATTATAAAATCAGAAAAGAAAGTTATCAAAATAATTTTTTTAAAACGTCAAAAGAATAAATTTCTAATTTTATAATTTGTTAAAAAAAATTCACATCATGATTGTCATGTTGTTTTCAAACAAATATTTTTGTTAAAATAAAATAATAAAATAATAAATTATAATTTAAAAAATATGTGAAATTTCTTTATTTGAAAATTTTGATTCACTTTATTATTTATTTGATAATGTTTTGCATCTGATAAAAATTAGGTACATCTATTACAAGAATAAAAACCATTTCCAAATAAAATTGGATAGATTTATTGAAGGGTAAATTATCTTTTTAAAGAAGGGAGATTGTAATATAGTGCAACGAAAAAATAGTTGTCAAATATTTATTTTTCAAATAAAAATACTTTTTGCATGTGATAAGAAATTATTATTATTTGAGATGTTAACCTGAGATCTTTAAGTTAAATGATGCCTATCATAAAATTTTTTATTTAAAAATAAATAAAAATGATTTATATTAATTCTATCTGCGAATTGTTCAACTTTTATACTTGAGTGATTTTCCTACACGAGTTCATTCACTTATAGTCAAATCATAATTATAAAGTGATGTTGTGTGTTGTGCCACTTTTAATTGTCCCCTTATGCTACCCTTGCATTGCCATTTAAGGTTTATGCTCATTTTTTGTTATGCTTTCTACTTCAATATTCTTCTATTTTTAATACCTTCCTTCTTTATCCCTTAATTATTGCTTTTGTTTATTTAAAAACTTAATTAAAACCCTAGTACATTGATTATTTTTATGGGCATTTTTTTGATTCGCACTTTTTTTAAAACTTATTCTAGAAAATACAATTTTTTTAAAAAAAAAATTGTCTTCTTCATATGTTATATATATTTTTTACTTGTTATCGGTTATTTTTTCTTGTCAGCAAGTGGAAATTTTTGTCAATAACTAAATTTTTTAATGTCTTAAAACCAAAAGAAACTTATTGATATTCTCGGACAATTTTTCTACGAATTTTAGTAAAAATACAAATGAGATATACTGGTAGAAAGTTTTCCTCAATTATAGTGAAAATTATCAATGGATATTTGCTTCAATGATATTTATTTTCATAAATATTAATTTCTCACAGTAAAAAATATATCAAAAGTTTTATCGTTGATGTTTAACAATAAGTTTGAACCAAATCATTCTAATATTATTAATCTTATAATAATTTAAAATGATACTTAAAATTAAAGGATACCGAGTTTGAAATTTACCATGCCTAAATAACACAAAATTGAAAATATTGCAAATAATAAGTAATAAAAGTGTATTTTTTTTATCTCGAATGGGCAAGTTATTGAGCATGTAATTTGGTTTCTTACTTTTACCACCAATCACTTAAACCCTATACTAAAACTTGATTATCTCATGTATACAAAATTAAGTAATGTTGTTTTGCAAATTTTACTATAGAAAGAAATGACATGACACAACTTTAAAAAGGAAAATTACATTATAATATTTTAAAAAATTAATATTTAGTTAATTATAAAATTAAATAAGATATTTACTTTAACAAGTTTTATGTATATGATTAATATTATATGTATGAGAATAACATATAAAATGAAAGTACACTAAATATTTTTTACACGTGTAAATAACATAATTTTTTTATAATTTAATTAATTTCTTCAATGTTTGACTATAAAAAAAATTGTGCTTTATTTAATATGTCAATAACTAATTTATCATTTTCAACTTCTCACCATTGATGAAATGTTATGAAAATTAAATGATTCTAATAGCACCTTTTATATAATTGTTTATGGTTATAATAAATATTTGTTCAGGTAATTTTGTTGAAAAATAATTTTTAAATAATTAGTCTCACTCCAACGTAAAAAAGCTAGTTTTATTTTAAAAAGCATATTAAAAACTATTCAAAAAAGTCATAAATTACACATTTTAAGATTTATAAAGATCGCTTTATTTTTCTAAAACTAAAGTTACTTTTTTTGAAAGAAAATATTGTTATAAATCACAACTATTGCTAAACTTTAAAGGAGTTTACCAACTATAAATTATGTAAAAGGACATTGCAAAAATCAATTGACTCAAGCACCAAGTTGATCCGTCAACCTTGGAGACCACATTAAAATAAACAAATACTGCAAAAATAAAAAAAATTACCAATAAATTCTACTCCCAGTATGAACCAGCATCTAAACCCTAACACATTAATTGCAAGTAAAGAACAATGAAATCATGCCCAACCAAACATTTTCCGGTCCACCACCATTTTTTTTTTAATAACAACAAAAGTGTATTGTAACTGCGTGGATGACAGAGCCTGAGTAAGGTTGATCCACTCGATACGCAATTTGTTGTCGTGCCAACAATAATCTTCTCAATTCTTCAAACTTCTTCCTCCTTCACGCGTGCTTCGTCGGTTGGCGGGGTATCTGCGATTGCACTTCGATGCTCAACTCAGTGCTAGTGAATAGTTTAGTCTCTCAGGATATCAAAAACATACATTTTCTCCCTTTCAAAAGTCCCTTATATAAGTTGACTTGAGCCTCTTCCTACGTGGGCTGGATGGTTGGCTGCCAAGACATGTATTATGACTAGTGGTCTCCAGATCGTGCATAATGGTTTCCCGATATTGCAGAAACGTTTTTCAACGTGTCTTTAACTTGTTCAATGTTGAATAGTAACTACATTTACTACGTATTTATTAGTTGATATTATTTATTAATACATTCGGTCGTCCTGTGTCCGATTTATCATAATTTTTGTTGTGTATTTTTATTTATTAGACCTTTAGCTTTTCAGATACGAACGTATTTCAGTAATTGTCGTTCTGTAAGACATAATGAAAACACAATTTTTATTTTTCTTCTAAACGAATACGATATTGAGATTTTTTACTGAAGCGCAATTGAGAAGAAACCAATAAATAGTCAACAAACATGGCAAAAGAATCTCATTTAGTATTACGGAGTTGCGCAAATGCCACAAAATCATTAAACATAAAAACGCATCATACTTTTATGCTTTTAGGAGAACCACAAAACTGCTCCTAACTTTCATCAGATTCACAACAAATTCCACCATAAATAAACGTACAAAAATAGTGTATTGCTGTATAAAATTATAAAAACAAAATTTTATTGCAACAGGGTTGAGTGAAGGATTTAAATAGTTTACAGAGGATTTTATTAGATTAAGATGTTAATGTTTAATGCCCTGGATTAGAAAAAAAACACAGTAAACAGTAAGAATTTGCAATTAAGCAATGGAAATTGAGAAACTATAGAATCTATAGAATGAAGAGACTTGGAAGATGGGTTTTGTGTTGTGAGAGGAACAAGGAAATTGCACTTAACGCCAATAATGCAGCGTGGCCCATTTTGAGATGGGTGAGGTTATGGGAGAGCCATGCATTATCTTTGAATCTATGGGTTTTGGGTAAGCCCCACCAAAACTAAATACCGTTCGCTCCAATGGTTTACTTCCACACCCTAAAACCAAACCACTTAACCATCATCACTCTCTTATAAGTGCTTCTCTCCTCCAAACATTTTTTTAACAAAACTTTTTCTCAGAATCCTCTTGAAAGAAAAAAAAAAAATGGGGTTTCACAATCCACCGTACAGCACCTGAAAAGGAAGAAGAAAAAGTGAGTCTGTGAGTGATTATCAGTGAGTGACTCAATGGAAGAGTGTCACACGGTGTTCGGAAAGTACGAGATGGGGAGGCTTCTCGGTAAGGGGACGTTTGCCAAAGTGTATTACGGGAAGCAAATAAGCACGGGCGAGAGCGTGGCGATCAAAGTAATGAGCAAAGAGCAGGTGCGGAAGGAAGGGATGATGGAACAGATCAAACGCGAAATCTCGGTTATGCGTTTGGTGCGACATCCAAACGTGGTGGAACTCAAGGAAGTGATGGCGACGAAGACAAAAATCTTCTTCGTCATGGAATACGTGCGTGGCGGCGAACTCTTCTCCAAAATCTCCAAAGGCAAACTGAAAGAAGATCTGGCCCGCAGATACTTCCAGCAATTGATCAGCGCCATTGATTACTGCCACAGCAGAGGGGTCTCCCACCGCGATCTCAAACCGGAGAATCTCCTCCTGGACGACGACGGGAACCTCAAAATCTCCGACTTCGGTTTGTCTGCGCTGCCGGAGCAGCTTCGTTACGACGGACTCCTCCACACGCAGTGCGGGACCCCTGCCTACGTGGCGCCGGAAGTCCTGAGAAAAAAAGGGTACGACGGGTCAAAAGCCGATATCTGGTCATGCGGCGTCGTTCTGTACGTTCTTCTGGCGGGCTTTCTCCCCTTCCAGCACGAGAATCTGATGACCATGTATAACAAAGTCCTGAGAGCCGAATTTGATTTCCCACCCTGGTTTTCCCCCGAATCCAAGAGGTTGATCTCCAAGATTCTCGTGGCCGACCCTGCCAAGAGAACCACCATCTCCGCCATCACGCGCGTCCCCTGGTTCCGCAAAGGCTTTCCGCTGTTCTCCGTCGCCGACACGTGTCAGGTCGACAAGCAAGAGGCGGTTACGGAGGAAGGTAACAATTCCAAGGTTCCCAAGTTCTTCAACGCCTTCGAGTTCATCTCCTCCATGTCGTCGGGCTTCGATCTCTCGGGGCTGTTCGAGACCAAACGGAAGACGGCCGCGGTGTTCACCTCCAAGTGTTCGGCGGTGGCGATTGTGGCCAAGATCGCCGCCGCGGCCAGGGGGCTGAGTTTCACGGTGGCTGAGATGAAGGACTTCAAGATCCGCCTCCAGGGGACCACCGAGGGAAGGAAGGGGCGGCTGGCGGTCACGGCGGAGGTGTTCGAGGTGGCGCCGGAGGTGGCCGTGGTGGAGTTTTCCAAGTCCGCCGGCGATACCTTGGAATACGCGAAGTTTTGCGACGAGGACGTTAGGCCGGCGCTGAAGGACATTGTTTGGACGTGGCAAGGGGATGCCACGTGTGCTGCTAACGTCCCCGTCTGTCACGGTGAGGAGTGTCAAAAGCAGGTCGTTAGCACTGTATAATAACTAGTCAATTATAATTAGTGTGACAGATAGAAACTGTGACACGTTCTAACTATTTTTCTTCCGCTTTGGGCTTTTTGGGTTTGTCGCCTTTCGTCTTTATTCCCTGCCTAATTTTTGAAAGTAGGGTTTTGCACCTCTTTAAGGTGAGACTGTATATAAATTGTAATTATGGTGCTGCTGTTACTTTCGGAATGGAAGTCATTACCGTGTCCAAAACTATTCTTCGACTTCTAATCACATATCAACTAGATATTAAAATATTAAAATTTTTTATACTGAAATTAAAATATTAAATAAATTAAAATATTAAATTTTTTTATATAGTAATTTTTTTATACTATATAAGTTGGGACAAATTTTAACTCATTTCCAGAAAACTAACTCATCAAAATAAATTTAAATATAATGTTATTTTAAAATAAATTAATGTACGGTGACAAGAGTAACATCTATTATAATTTACCAATTTATTTCACTTTTAACAGTTTATCACATGATTATATAACAGTTTAACAGTTTATCACATTCTGACGTAGTCATAAATAAAACTTTTAAAATAGTTAATGTAAAAATCAATAATTGAATTTGTATAATAGTTTAAAATTAAACAACAGTATAACGTATGAGTTACTTTTATTATAAATTAGTTCTTATAAAAGCAATTGTAATATATTTTGACAATTTTGACAATATAACAGACATTTTTCTCTGCAAAGATTTGAAACTTGACTATTCATACTTTGAAAGATGAATTCTTTGTTAGTCAAAGTATGCTTTGATGTTTTTTATGGTACCATATGATGTTTATCCAACATATGGGTACTATGAACTGCTGCATATGGTTGCTCTTTTCCTGAATTCATTTCCGTGGGGCTCAGTTCCATAACAACACTATAAACTGCAGGTGAAAGAGAAAGACAGTGATGTAATTGTTGAAATTTTGTTCATTCAAGTAAAAAGTCTAATATTATCTAATTTTACTCTTTTTTTCATAAGGTTTATATACCAATGTATTTTTTATATATATATCTTCAATGCAGGTAGGAAAAAATGTGAGTCTCCAATAACTTTTGTGTACACTTCTTGTACATGTTCTTAGTCAAATTCAGAGTTCAAAATGCATGCCACATGTAAGCAGATGGTAATTTAAACATAAATTACAAGAAGTGATGATGACCAGGTCAATTCTTACACCATGACAAAAAAGAACATTAATATATTGGATATCGAAAAATTGAGCTAGGTGCAATGCAAGGCATTTTCAAATGGCAAGATGACAACAAAAAGCAGAAGCATCCAACACAAATAGATGATAAAGAATTTATGTAAAGAAGGGGACCACAAAATTTGAAAGCAGGCAAGGAGTGACAGAAAAGTTTGTGGGTGAATTGAGAGAGATGAGGATGAAAGCCAAATCGTTTGAAACAGTTACCTTCAACAAAATATATGTTTGTCCTTTTATTACTTATTGAAATTTGGTCACCCATCAAACTTTGCTCACTATTTCCAAATTTCAAATTTAGTGTCTTAGTTGGGTAAGTGCAGCAACCAACCTCCATTATTTCTCTTAACCTTTGTTTGAACATTATTATTTGATCCTTAAAATACTCTTTCATTCATTACAATTATTGTCCCTGTCACTATCAATACAATGGTTTCCATTATGGATAGTTACATAATTGACTATAGATTGTTTTAACATCCATAAAAATGAGTTGTAATAGGAATAGAAGAGACCGTGTATTAAAAAAATATAAAGAGTTCTGATATATTAATATATATATATATATATATATATATTACATCGATTTTTAGTAATAATCGATGTAATATATTATCCAAATTCAGAGTTTCGCCTTCGATTTCTGTGGTGAAGGACTTTTCGATAGTCGAATCATCAAATGACAGCGTTCTGAGAGTCGTGTGGATTTGTTTTGACGCCGACCAATTCCGCACCATCGTCCACGACAGCGACTGCACGCGGTCCTCTTGCTGTTAGTGGCGAAGTTGTTCCTGGTGCGTCGTCACGTCGAGTGCGGCAATGACGATCTCGCTTGGCTATATGGAGAGGAGCATCACTGGAGGAGTTCTCGGTGGTGGTGGACAAGAGTTCAGAGAAGCAATCTCCGACATACTTTTGAAATCATTATTGTTACAAAATTACCATTTTCACGTCATCATTTTTTACCGCGTTGACAATGTTAAATGTGTGTCATGGTGCAGAGGGTGTTAAGAAAACGTTTTTGTTACAATTATTGTTCCTGTCACTAACAATACAATGGTTTCCATAATTGACTAGAGATTGTTTTAACACCCATAAAAATGAGTTGTAACAAGAATAGAAGAGACAGTGTATTAAAGAAATAAAAAAGATGTAGAAGATATGAACAGGAAAGTGGAACACGCCACATGGAATTACTGATGAGACATATAAACCGCACGGAACAAACTCATACCCCTCACTTTCTATCTTTTTCAGCAACTAATAGCAGTAGAACAACACTTCCCTTTTGATCTTATTGTATTATATATATATATATATATATATATATATATATATATATATATATATATATATATCTTAGCGATTATGCAGCATTACACCATTATTAAAGCGATCAAATGGCGAAAGGACCTTTTGTTTTTTGCTATGATTAAATTGTTGATTAAGGAACTGAATAAGTGACCAGTGTTACTATAAAAGCAACACCTCTTCTATCTGTAAGAACATTCGTGTTTATTATAACATTTTGAACGTAAAATATATGCTCTTGCTATAACAGTAACATACAACGAAAGTCGCATAAAAGAAGATGTGATGTTTATAAGTGTTCTTGGGTGTTGGGGTCTAGAATGATTGTTTCTTTCTCTACCTTTGGTCAGTCACTATCATTACAGGCTTCTTGTTTCACCTCCTTCTTCTTGGTCGTCTGGCTCCACAAGCGGAGATGGTACCTGCAGAAGGCATTCCAACGCTTAAGTCAGTTAGAGTATCGGCACTCGGATGTCAGAGTACTGTAGATAATGACGTACCTGGTCTTTGAAATTTGTGTTATTTATATTACCTTAACGAGCGTTTTTTGATGGACCGGATTAGGAGGTTGATTTCTGTTTAGAGTTGTGTTAAACCACTCTTAATTATGGATTTAATCCTACTGACTTGGTCAATCTATGATTCGTCGTCATGAATCGATCAATCACATGTCGTCATGCAACCTCCTCGTTATGGTTGATTTGATTGGTCAAGTTTGTGACCAACTTAGATGTAGAGTGTTACAATAAGGATGACTACAAACATTTTATATTAGTTAGGAGTATGGTTTGTTAGTGTGACTTATCTCTTCGAGAGTAAAGTATTCGAAAAAATTGATGTGATGACATTGTCGTGTATTTTTTAATGGCACCAGAGAATCTAAACCCCAGTTATAAGGGTTCAGCCTCCAACGCACAAACTAGTTCAAAAGGAAAAATATAAATAAATCATAAAGAATTCAACAAAAACTCTAAAATGGTCTAGATTCAAGTCACGCTGGCACAAGATTGATATTCAACTAATAAATAGTTTATGATTTTAAAATTCAAATTAACCGATGCTTCAAATCAATTTATATTTTTTATCCCATAAATGTTTATTTCTAACTCTCATAATACATGTAATTATTAGATAAAATGTTGGGATGATGGTTGAGTTAAAAAACAATTTAAATTTATATTTCTCCTTTAATTCTTTGAAATATTTTTAAGATGAGATAAAACGATCATTGAATTTCAAATTTTAAAAATATATTATCTCGAATGTGTTAATTGATTATAAGAATATTATCTTAATGAATTTAAGGTTAGATAGACTTAAATTTTATTTTTATATATAATAATAATAATAAGTTAGAAATGATTAAAATAAGAGAGTGTATTAGAAAATGGTAAATTTTAATTGTTTAGTTGAATATGAATTGAGAAGGAATATGAAATTAATTTTGTAGGACTCACTAAAATTCACGTTTTTCTTAAACATTAAATTTATATGAAATTCTGGTTTTGTTTTATGGTTAAGTGTTAGACCAAGAAATATAAGTTGTATCGACTGAGAAGAATATAAATTTTTTTATATAAAATTTTATTCTACATGAAAATATTAATTGCCATATCTCTTGTTTATTTAGGAATGAATTTGGTTTTTAATTTATAGAAATTTAGAGAATTTCTAAAGCATTCCCAATCTCTTTGATTCTTCGCAACCATTTCTAGTGTGGGCTTGGGTCATGGGGCTTGTTCATTAAAGTAGATTTTCTTTTGCACCACCATAATTCCTCTTCCACCCAAATAAATATAAAAGATTCCACTTTATTCTTTTAGTCAATGAAAAAAATAATTTTTAGATTATAAAATCTGAAAGTTATATTTTTTCATGAATTTTTTTTTCAGATTTTATCATTAGAAAATTACTTTTTATTTTGAATTATGTAATTTGAAAAATAAATTTACTTTCAAATATTATAATCTAGAAATGTTCTTTTATTTTCAAATTGTACAATTAATAAATCATTTTTTATATGAAAAATGTTTCTAAATTGTGTATAATTTATAAATTATTTTAACTTTTAAATTATGTAATATATAAATATTTTATTTATTTATATAATTTAAAACATTTTATTTTCTTGAATTCATGACAAAATAGAAAGATATCGGTGGTAGTAACGTGACAACAAACTGCCATAAACAACAAGGGGGTGACAGTGGCGGCTGGAGTAAAATTTTGTCTTTTAACCACCCCATAAGGTGAACATTAAAACTATGGTGGTGCAGAAAGAAGTGGCCTTCTTTAAATTTATGGGCTCTGGACATTAATTTGGTGGATTGGGCTGCTAGCCCAAATGTAATTTCACATTGGCAATTGCTTCCTGCACCATATCACTGCACCCGATCTTAGCGGAAAAGACAAAACTGTCCTTAAAAATTAGCTTCCGGATTACATAATCCATAAGCCTTTTTTCATATGCATGATTACTTTTCGGATTACATAATTCGGAAGTCTTATTTAGCTTTCGGATTATGTAATCTGGAAGTCTTTTTTCAAATGAGTTTCCGAATTACATAATCTGGAAACTATTTTATGGGGTGACACAAGAAGGATAAAAATGTATTTTCATGTTGTGTACGGAGATGGCATAAGAAGATATGGAGGTGCAGGAAGAAATAGTCTCATATCTGTTTGGTGGTTTCTTTCTGCATCTCTAAAACTTATCCTGACACCTCTGTAAATCAGTCCAAAGATTATTTTGTTTTTAAAAAGTACATTTAAATTTTACAATTTTAAAATGTATTATTTTTTATTTGCATAATTAAGAAAGTACTTTTGAATTTGAAGATATCTTTTTTTTTAATTATACAATCAGTAATATTTTGTTTTTAAATCTCAAATTCATAAATATTTTTCCAATTATATAATCCATAAATATTTTTTGAATTTTTTATTTTTTTGAAAAAACTCAATTTGGAATTTTTCCAAATCATTCATTGAAAAATAAAAAATATCAATAAAATAAAGAGTAGTTTTAATATTTTAAGAATTACAAAGGAAAAACAAAGTCTTTTGTTATTTTATTTCGGTTAGAGATCTTAAATCGACTAGAGATTAGGAAATTTCATAATATATAAGTGAGTGCAAACCTCACTTCATGAACTGATTTTATAGGGTTGAGTTAGGCTTAAAGTCCACTTCATAATATGGTATCATAGTCATTTCGAGTCTATCCTACCGAGTGTTTGTTAGACTTATCAGGTCACCCGCTATCGGACCGTTATCAGACCACCCATAATATGTTATCCCACGGCGTGAGGAGGTTGAATTAGGCTTAAAGTCCACTTTGTAATATGGTATTAAAGTCATTTAAAATCTATCATAACGAATGTTTGTTGGGCCGATCAGACCGTTATCGGACCACCCATAATATGTTGTGTCATGCACGAGCTGTAACTCTCGACATGATGGAGTGTGCAACTAGAGATGAGGACAATGTTGAGTTAGACTTAAACTAAAATATTTTTGTTATTAATTTATTTCAGAGCTTGAGACATCATTAACTATTATCTTTTCAATTGCCTTTTCTCTATTATAAATAAAAGACCTTTTACCTATATCTATTTAAGTATTCTACAATCATTATAAATAAGTAGTTTTACATGTATTTTCAATATCTTGAAATTACTTTCTTAATGTATGGTACTCTTCAGTCCTTCTGATGAGAAAAAGTGTTGTGAACAATGCCATTTATTTCTTATAAAAAGGTTAGAGATAAATCTCACAAAAAAATAAAAAGAAACAAAAAGGTTAATCTAAAAACTAAAAATATATATAAGAAAATAAGCACAAAACATAACGAAAATTTAGAAAATAAACAGATGTCATCTTTCATTTTAAATTTGTTTTTTGAAGACAAAGCAAGTTACAATTTATAACAAGTAACTCAAAAGTCTCCCAAAAAAGTTGGAAAAAAATGAAATAAATCAGCATTGTTCAACATTATGGAATGGAAAAATATGCAAAAAGAAAGTGATTGTTGGTTGAAAAATCAAGTTTTGTATGGTGCAAAAGGAATATCGTGGAAAAATTATCAAAAGACAAACTTTGTGACGCATGATGATGTTTATAAGGTTACGTATCAACGTCACACATTTTAAAAAAGGAATTAAAAAAATATTTTTTTTTATTCCACTAAGTATAATTCCATTTTACTCTAGTTTTCTAAAAAATATTTTTAATAAATTTTTAGTAATATTTTTTAAACAAATCCTGTCTTTTAAATAAAAATTAACTCTGTTATTACTCATTGAATATATATATATATATATATAATCATGATTTACATAAAAAATAATTCCAATAATATTAAATTAAAACTAACATCTATTAAAGTTCATAAATAAACGGTAAATTCTTGAATAACATCTATTAAGAAATCATTTCAGTCTAACTTGAAAAAACATTAATGTGAAAATTAATTCGATCGACATTAATTAAAAATAATCTAATATTAAATAATAAAAAAGATTAATTAATATCGGTTAAAAAATATAGTTCATATGGATCAATAGAATCATGATTGATTCAAATGAAAAAATAATATTAACTCACTTTAGTAATAAAATAATTATTGCCGATAAAAAAAAGTAATCAAATAATTTTGTGTATATAAAAAAAATGTCCAATCAATTAAAAACGTCAACTTGACAATCACTCATGTTAAAAAAGTTAAAGAATTTTTTTATCATATTAATTATGTTCTAATTAAAATTAAGTCGAAATAAAAAATACAAATAAGAAATATGAATTTGAAAATATAAAACATTTTAAAAAATATTTTATATAGAAAATTTTACTTTTTATACAATTTTTGTTCTAATTTAAATAATTTTAAAAAATTAAAAATTTAAATTTTCAAACAGTATTTTATCTAAACCACACATTTTATCATAAAATATTTTAAATTTTACATAAAAATAATTGATTTCCTTTAATTCTCCATGAATTTAAAAGTGTCCTAATGTCCATGTATAGTGTGAACTTATCCTACGAAATAAAGGTTCCTTTTGTGTCTTAACAAATTGAGATGAACAATTTTTAATGATTGGACGGTTGCAATTGCAAGTAATATAGTTATGAATATGATTAGATATAACGACCTTGACTTTAGCAAGTTCAATATTACCCTAAATATCACTTTTACTCATGAGCTTTGAATAGGATAAATGCTTTTGATTAATTACACAAATACAACTTGTAGTACAGAAATATTTCTAACATATTAATTATAATATAAACATTATCAACGTATAAATTATATTTTAATTACAATCAACAACTATATCTTGTCTATAACAGTAGTTATTTTTAATTATTAAATTTTAAAACAATTAAAAATTAAACTTAGAAAAGATAAATTACACTTTAAAAAAATATTAAATAATAATTAAATATTATTTTATAAATTAAAAAAAATATTAATATCTAAAGTAAATTTTATTAATAATAAAAAATCTTTTATATATTATTAGTCTTTTTAATTTATAAAATAATATTTAACTTAATATAAAATTATTAAATCATTTGATCTTGTACCACAATATATTAAATCAATGTGTGAGAATGTGAGTGATGGAGTAAAAAACAATGGAGATTGTGATTTTTTTAAACTCTCCAAACAAACTTTCGCTCAAAACTTTTTAGTAAATTAATTCAATAATAATAATAATAACTTTTTAGATATGTGAAGTAGAAGAATCTAACAACGCCCACACAATCTATACCTTCACTACCTTGACTTGGAATATGGTACAGAGCACTTGACATAAATAACTCAGTATTTATATAATCTTCTTTTATTAGGCTTATTAACCACAATGAGTCTAAAATAATTGTATAAATTAGCACATATTCCAAAAGATCAAGTACGCAATCATCTAATGTTAAACACTGAGTGTCTAGTGCTAAAATCTGACTTGAACGACAGAATACTTTTTACAAGTAACATTCGAGTCCAAAATGAACGAGTAGGAGGAGTGGAAGAACAAAAAGATGAGAGTTCAGTTGAGAGCAAAGTGTAGGTCAACCAAATAACTTAAAAAGTGTTCAAATCATTCTCTTGATTCCAATGCGATTCGATAATACTATCTTCCATATTTTGTTTGGTAAAGACGAAAAACTTTGGCAAGAAAAACGGTTGAGAAAAAGAAAATACGGTGTACTAATAATTTGATAATGGAATACTGTGAATTAAATAAGATGAAGTATTATTTTAAGAAGAGAAGACCTAAACTAGAGCGTGTAGTGTGTGTGAGAATCTTTGAGTTGGACAATTTCATGTTATTTAATTGGCGAGACGCAAAGTTTGAGTTTGAGTACATCCAAATGGGCCAATTAATTTATAGCTAAGGAAACTTCCAAACTTTTACTACTCATATATTTCATTCAAGTCAAGGTCTTCTTTTCGGTCAATTTTATCTTCAAACTTTTATTTAGAACAACCTTTTTTCCTTGAATTTGCCTCTATGTTTTTTTATTTTGTGTTTTTTCCACTTTTGAAAATCTTATATTGTCCTTACCCACGTAGTTTCATGATTAACTAACTTATTCATATCACATTACCATATTCTAATTTTGTATAGATGCTAACTTTTTATTTTCAAAATTTACATTTGAAAAATATATAAAACCATGTTTCAAACGTGAAACCAAATACACTGTTGCTTTTTACGCAAGTTAATAATAAAATTTTGACTTAAGTACATTTAAATCTTTCAACTTTGTGGCCAATTATTTATGTATGATCAGATTAATTTCATTAACTTACTAAAACGACATATTTTTCTCATCAAACACGAAGTTCTCTATTAATTTTTTTTTTTTTTTTACATTGTATGAATGCGGATAATTATTTTTTTCAAAGGATATCGTTAGTGTTATAATTTGGAAAAAAAAAAAACTCTATCAAAACATTCCCAAAATAAATATTTTAAAGAAATGTAAAATATTTGATGACATGAATGCAAAACTAAAATATATATTATTATACAAACAAAATATTAAATGATACTTCAACAGAGGAATTGAAGCAAACTATTTTTGTTTTCTAATTACGAGAACCGAAGATTACTTTTATAATTTGTGTGATAAAAAACTTAAATCAAAGTATTAAAATTATATTTAAATCTAAAATTTAATAAAAAGAACAATTCAGTATTATAGTCATCAAAATTACTTATATTTTAAATATTTTTTAGTCTAAATTACTTTAAAACAGGAAATTAACATGTATTTTCAATCCCAATCCTTTGAATTAGGAAGGTGTTATACGAAGATTTAAGGAATTGAATTTGGAGTGATTTGACAGAAAATTGTGAAAAAGTTAAGTTATTTAAATTTAGGAATGTAAATGAATTTATGAGTAAACTTCATTGAAGTTTGTGAGTGATGTCATATAAGAGAGAATTTTCATTTTTTTTAAAATGTTAAAAGGTGTAAGTTTACAAATTTATCATTATAAGAGACATTTTTGTGTATATTTTAGTTAATTAAATTTTTGTATATTATTCATGGTTAACATTGTCGAAACATGAAAAATTATCATAAAAATAACATTTCAATTAGAAATTAAATTTTAATATTGAAAATTATAACAAATGTTTGAAAAATAGTTTAAAATACATTAAAACTACATAATGAAGATATTTCAAAACTACATGAGTATGAAATAAACAAATAAAAAGTGATACACAAAAACCATTTTTTTTATCGACAATAATAAATTAATAAATGCGAGTCACTTCAGGGGTGGTTCAACCCTTATACAAAAGAAACAAGAGATACCAAACCAACTACTAGCTAAAATTCTCAAACTAACAAACACAATCACTAACCGGACATAGACTTAAACTACATCAAACAACCATTCTCATACACTCCAAAGGTACCATACACCAACTAGAAAAGGGAAACGAAGCGAATCGAGATCTAACATTAATCCAAGACCAAACTTTTGCTTGCACCCGTGCACACACTTCAGACGCATTAGCCACTCCCCTGTTGAAGATAATAAAATTCCTGTGGATCCAAATTTCACCCACCACCCCAACCCAAATTGTGCGCCACACTTCATTAACCGACTTTGAAGACTGACACGTCCTAAACTGTGCAAAGTTTGTACACAAAAACCATAAGACACAAAATTTGTAATATTTATCTATCACAAACATGTAACTCATAATTAATTATGAGATGCATATGAAGATTGGCATAATCGATTATCAATTCAAATATAAAAATATTGTATGATATATACTAACATTTATAATCAATTATCAACTAAAAACATAAAGATAATTAATTATGTGATATATATATTAATATAATTTATACTCATGATAAAATCTGAAATAATTAATTATGGTTGAAAATATAGAAGAAATCGATATTCATAAATGGAACCGTGCAGGTACAAAAGACACTCAAGTCAATTCTCTCTTGCCTTCATGTCTTTCCATTAGAATCTATTATGTGAGAGCAAGTGAATATGACTTTATCTAAAAAGAAAATGATAGTGTGACAACTCAAAGAGTTGTATACAATCTTGATGTGATAGATTTAGAAATAAATAAATATATATATATAGTAAAGAGTAAATTTGTAATTAAATAATATAAAAAAGTATTAAAATAATAGTATTGAGAGTTGTAATATGATTGTATGAAAAAATGTGGTTATCCATATATCATTGCTCTATCTCAAATTCATTCTCCTCTCACTCGTATTTACCCCCAAAACACACGCATTTACCCCAAAATACTGGAACCCTTGATCCAACCTGAATTTACTCCTCCACGATGTGGGTTGTATCGAGGTTCACATATTGAATTACTTATAATTATTTATTGACAATTTAAGATTTTATTTCTTTAGAATATGATATGTATTTTAAGAAACAAACTACGAAATGGTAATCATTTACTGAATTACCACTTTAAATTGCAATAAAACATATGCGTAGATTTATGTAAAAAAAAAAGCGTAAATAGAGTGTAGCTGTACTAAAATCTTAGGTCTTAAATTATCGATTATCTATTAACAGTTATCATTACGTACTTTATTTATTAGACTTGTTTTTTTATAATAAATAAATAATGAAGATTTTTTAGGAATACTTCAATACAATATATAAAACAAAACACCTATATACTTATCAAACTTTTTGAGACCTTCACACCCAAAAAACATAACAGATAACTCTACCTCATATACCTAAAAGGACCGTAGTCCTTCTAGCTCTATCCGTGACAAACCTCTATCTTTTATTATTTTTAATAAATCTCATACATACTAGTGGTTCAAGATATCAATCTGAATAGAAAAAACATGTTAAATGTACATTTATAATTATCCACGACCAAATCTTCGATTCTTACATAGTAAAAATTTCAAGATATCAATCTGAATAGAAAAAATATGTTGAATGTACATTTACATTATCCACGACCAAACCTTCTATGAATTCTGACATAGTAAATTTCAAGAAGGTCAATGCATTTATTTTTAAATATCTTCTTAATCTTTTACTTCCACATTTTCTTCTACAACTCCTACTCACACAGGGCCAGATTTATTAAACTTGTTATGTACATTAAAAACATTTTTCATGACTTAAATTGTAATAAAAAAGGTAAACATGCGCAGAAATAATTTATATGGATAATTGTTAACTAAAAATATTATTTTACGTTTTGAAAATGAGCATCAATTTATGGAGGCCGAACCTTCTAGAAGAGGGTACTTATCTGCGGGATGATATCATGCAGTGTAATTACGCATGAAACTTAGTGGACTTTCCGTTTCTTTGAATTTTGTAAGACACGTTTGGGTGTAGCAAAAAATATTGTTATAAATTAAGTTCCCCTTTAGAAAAAAATAATGATAACTGCATTAATTCCAAATTAAGTGTAGATAAAGAGGAAATAGTATAGATAAAAATATATAAATGATTGAAATAATGAAAATATTTTTTTCTCGAATAGAGATATAAGTACAAATAAAGGGAAGCGGAATTTTTTCCCCTTTAGCTTGAATGAATGAAAAAAATAAGTAAATCATGTATTTTCAAAAAATAATTGAAATAACTTTTAATCTTTATTTTTTATTTAATGTACATTGTTTATTATTTTTAAAATTACAATATATAAATAAATAAAAAAACGTGATTTCCCTCTCATTGATTTTTCTCTTGATTGAAATAATTGAAAATTATGCCTTCTGGTTATATTTGAACACTACAAGAAAAACTTGATTTAGCTTCTAAATTTTTGCGTTGGCCATTTGCGGACGCTACTCTCGTCGACCAAAATGAGTAAAAGCCCACGCAAGATTTACATTGGACGCAAAACGGACGCATAATTTAATTTAATTTATTTTTTTTAAAATTTTGCGTCGGCCGCGGCCCACGCATAGGCATCGGTTTTGCGTCGACCGCGGCCCACGCATATGCGTCCGTTTTGCGTTGCCCACAGAACCCACGCATATGCGTCCGCTATAGCTCACGCATGTTTAGAATTTTAAAATTTAAATATTTTTAATGTATTATAAATATTTTAATATTTAATTCTTTATTATATTTATTTTAGAATTATTTCTTTAATGTTATAATAAATTATTTAATTTATCAATTTTGAATATAAATTAATTAAATTAGATTTATTAAATTAAATCAGCGTTTGATTTAAAATTAATTGAGTAAAATAAAATATATATTTAAATTATTTAAATGTTATATAAAATATTTTTTTTTTATTTTAAATATTATTTATTTTAAATTTATTTTATTTATATATTGTCATAACTATTTTATTTTTGAAATTATGATATAAATTAGTTAAATTAAATTTATTAAATTGATGATAATAATATTAAATTTATTAGATTTATTAAATATTAATATTAATACTAATAATATTAATTATAATGTTAATAATAATATTAATAATAATGTTAATAATAATATTAATAATAATGTTAATAATAATTTAATAATAATGTTAATAATAATTTAATAATATGAGTATAATTTATTTTATTATTATTAATAATAATTATATTAATATGTATAAATTATATTAATAATAAGTATAATAAAAATGATAATATGATCAAAGAATTTGTTTGGTCTAATGGTTAATGCTTCCAGAATTTTTTCGTGAGATGCTTAGCAGACGCATAAGCGTCCGTTTCTGGCCACGCAAATCTATCATTTTCTTGTAGTGGAATCTCTCATTTTTCTTTTTCCTTACACTATATTTCAACCAGTAGAGACAAAAGCTAAACACCGTTCATATATTCTTGATTAATTTAAAGTCTAAAAAACCTTTTACTCGGTTAAAAAGTTTTTTTTAAAAATAATTTAAACTTTTGCAGTGGTCCCTTCACTTTTTAAAAAAAAAGTTTTCTCGAGTAATTTTAGTTTTTTTAAAATAATTCACGTATTTTCTCAACATAGAGTTCCTTATCAATTAATTTCAAATCATATAACATGTATTATTGTGAAGTGAGTATATTTTTACTGTTAGTGTTAATATATCACCACCAATATTATTAGTATTATTATTATAGTATTTGTTATCTCATTAAATGCAGGAAGTAGTTTAGAAAGAAATGTACGTAAATGTTTACTTTTTGAAATAGATATTAAATATGTGTCATGAAATTCAAATAATAGAAATGGAGAATTAGCAAGAGTGGGGGGAAAGATGATTAAGACGTATTGCAGTGAAACAAGAAACGGAATCAGACTTGGTGTTCACAAGCGTTTAAAGGACGGTCAACAGCGAAGAAAACTAAGATGAACCTCATCAATAAGATAAAGCCATTATTCAAGTCAATGAGATATTGTTACGGTCAATCACACAACATCTAAACCCTTCCTTATCAACTTGCCTTTTCTTTATGCATTACTTTCCGATTGACCACTGCATGAATTTCTTTTTCATATTCTACAAAAATTCATCCCCCTAACCATAACTTATCCAAAAAATATCAAAGAACAAAACAAACTCTTATTTCTGTTTCTCTCGCATTCCAAACAAGGGCATTGTGGGTCGATAGTGCATGGATGATGTTGGATTATATGCAGAAAGAGGGGTGAATGTAAAAATTCCAAATATATTTGGTTGAATGGAAAAAGTACCTGAAGGAGAAGGTAAAAAGTTATACGTGTAAGGAATCTGATGGTGTGGAGAATGAAGTGACACGGCAGAAGTCGTGCCAACTTGACACGACTTCAGTATGACAGGGCAGAAGTTGTACCAAGTTGACACGACTTCAGTATGACAGGGCAGAAGTCGTGCCAAGTTGACACGACTTTAGTATGACATGACAGAAGTCGTGCCTAATTGACATGACTTGCCTAAATTTGTAATTTTTTTAAACGGACCTCATTTTAGTAAAAACAAAAAAAATAACCCATTAGTAAAAAAAAAAAAAAAAAACCTGTAATAAACATGTTGGATATCACTTCTATTATAAAAACAGTATAATCAACTACTGTTAGAAAAATTTTACACTATCTATAAGCACATTAATTATTATTTGTTAAGAAATACAAAGGAAGTTTTCTTCTTTATCTGCGGAATGCGCGTGGCTTAAATACAGACAACAGGGAAACGAGGAAACTGTACAAGACTGTTTTCTCGTCCTGATTTTCGTGCCACTTTCCTCGCAACAAATAATAATAAAACTCTATAACTCTCGTATATTATTTTCTTACTATATATATACAAGTTCCGTGTCTCATTCTCTTATATCCAGTTAAACTAATCTATCTCTTCATTCGTTTTGCCTTCATTCCCCATGTCCCTTAATTCTGAAGCAAATCTTTCTTCCATGGAACCAACCTGTGTCGACACTTCTCTCAACCTTAACGTTATTCCCTCTTCACACATAGACGTCGCGGTTAGTATATATATATATACACACATGCATATTGTGACGCCAACCTGATATAAAATTATCCTTTTTTGCCATTATCTGATTTCGTTGAAAGTTTTGTGACCAGGGGGAATTTTTGGTTGAAGAGTTGAGGCGTCTAAATAGTGAGAACAAGAGGCTATCTGAGACGCTGAAGCACGTATGCGAGAGCTATGTTGCTTTGCAGAAACATGTGAGTGAGTTCAACCTACTGAAGAACGCAGATTTTGAGAAAGAAGAAAAACCATCCCCCAAAAGAAAGGTCGAGAATGGCGTCAACGCGTATGCAGAGTGCAACACTGAGGAAGAGACATTCAAAAGGCCTAAGCAAAGTACCACCCCAAAGGTTTCCAAAGTGTTTGTACGGACAGATGCATCTGATACCAGCTTAGTAAGTGTATTTGATATCTTTTGAGATCCATCTATCACTGTTACTGTTTGAGTAATTATGTATATGTAAATATGAGTTAAGCTCATTGTATCTCTGGCATCACAAATTTTGGTGTGTGAAATAACTTGGTTCCTTTACTTGATGAATATGATAATTTTATGGGTAGGTATTTGGAGGTTCTAAGAACTAACTGAGGATGTTTTTGGGTGTTGAAGTATGTGAGGGACGGATACCAGTGGAGAAAATATGGTCAAAAAGTCACCAGAGATAACCCCTCTCCTAGGGCTTACTTCAAGTGTTCCTATGCCCCAGGATGTCCAGTGAAGAAGAAGGTAATTAACTATGTTAAGTTTTGGTACAGATTTTAAGGGTGATTTTGTTCTGTGTAACTGATGATGAACATGTTAATTAAATAGGTGCAGAGAAGCGTGGAGGATCCTACTGTGTTGGTAACGACTTACGAAGGAGAGCACAACCATGGTGAACATGAAATGGAGATATCAGGGAAAAGTGAAAGCCCTGGTGGTGGTGGTGGTGGTGGTGGTGGTACAGGGTCAGTAGGTTGCAGTGGCTCAGCCTCGTCTGGTCGAATTGAAGCGCTTGAATTAGTCCACTCGAGAGTGGTTGACATGAATGCGCAAAAGTCATTGATCCATCAGTTTTTAGTTCAACAAATGGCTACTTCTTTGACCAGAGATCCTAATTTCACAGCAGCACTTGCTTCTGCCATCTCAGGAAGAATTCTAGATGATACTTCTATGCCAAAACGTTGAATTATTTCTCATATACATGCATCTATTTCAACTAAACATATATATATTGCTTTTAATTTATTATTATTATTATTATTATTATTATTATTAATATTATTATTATTAATATTATTATCTATTCCACAGCATCTCTCTCTATATATAAACTATATATTGCCCATCAATTTTTTTTTCAAAAATATATATGCTTTTCAAAATATAATTTTCCTGTATGTATGTGTGTAGAAGTTTTATGTGATATTATCGTGATTTCAAATTTTACATTTTAAGATTGTAAAAACAAGTTTTACACAATTTCTGTTTGCAATATTAATGATATTCATTAAGATATATAGAAAATATGTTGAAAAATGTATCGCGGGATATAAAGGGAGAGAGACAGTAACTTTATATAGTTCATCACTTTGTTATTGTAGAATTTTTATGCCTCTAATCATGAGCGAATTGTGTTGTAAAGTTCTAAAAAAGTTAGACAATTAAGTACTCAATCGATTATGTAACTGTATGTTTAAATATAAAATCACTTTTTTTATTATAAAAAAAATAAAAAAAGTTTTAACCATTACACCTTGTTATTATTATACTTATTAATAATAATATAATTAATAAAATAAAAATTAATAACATTATTCATATATTTAATATATTAATATTATTAAATATTATAAGTATTATTAAATATTATTATTATAATTAAATATATTAAATATTATTTAATATTATCAAATATTATAAATAGTGTTAATATTATAAATAATAATAATTTTATTAATCTTTTTATTAATAGTATTTATATTATTAATGTTATTGTTATTAATATTATTAATTTTGTTATATTATTAATATCATTAATACTATTAATATTACTAATATTATTATTATTATTAATAAAAATATTATTCATATTATTAATATAATATTAATTATATTACTAATATGTATACTTATTAATTATGATTTTATAATTATCCATATTATAATAATATTTTTAATATTATGTATATAATTATTATGATAATAGTTGGTAGGTAAGGTAAAAGTTTGTAGGCAGTAAGATTCGTGGGTGGATAATAGTTGATAGGTAATGCTGAATTTACCTACGAATTTATAGTCTGTGGGTAATATCCGTAGGTAATGTTGTCTGTGGTTAATATCCGTAGATAATACTAATTTTTTGTAATGAAATATCACATCAAAAATCACAAACTCAAAATTCTACTGGCGAATTTGGAGAAACTTTGATGTCACATTTGTGATGAGAATAATAGGTGATCCGTGAAGAAATATGTAATTGAAGTAAAGAAGAATAAGTTGTTTTGCTCCTCGTTCACATCTCCTTCTAGATCATTCACGCGTGACATTCAAAGATTGTCGTTCGCCAAATGTTGTTGACGGAGATCACAGACACATATTGAGTCATTGTGGAGAAACAACTGTTGTCATTCATTCATATTTTTTTCCAAAGAAAGACTAAAAAGTCAAATGATAAGAAAGTAGAACAAATATGATTTTTGAGAGAGATAAAAATATGAGAAAAAAAACTACTCCACGTCATACAAAACATTTAATAAACTGTGTCGCATTCAAAATTTAAAATTGGTAACTGATTTTACAAAATGATAAAATATTAGTTTAAAAAAAACAATTTCCAATTAATTATAAAAATAATTAGTTATTTATTAAAATACCTAAAAAATAATGAAATGACTGAAATGTCCAATATAAAATAATAAAATAGATATTAATATAAAGATAAAATTGATAAATACCTTTTATATGTAAATATAGATTAGATATAATTAAGTTCCACTTATTTAAGTTTGTCCTTCTAAAATCAAAACAAGGTAAAAGCTTTACTTATTCTATTAGAAAGTTAATTATCTAATATATCTAAAATTTGAAAAAATTTGTATATCTAAAATTACTCTATTAAAATTCACAATTGACATTTAATTTATAAATTTTCGTCCATTAAATTATATTACTGTGAACTATTCACACTTATCAATAATTTTAGCGCAAAATTGTAATATTTTAAATTATAATTATTCTTTATTTTCATATTTTTCACATATAATAACTATAACAATATATAATGAAAATTTTCCATTTGATTTACATATTCTATATTTTTATTTTACTAATTAAAATTAAAAAATATATCCTAAAAGTGATGGAACATATCAACAAGACAATCATTATAAGACTTCTTTCAATAACACAATTATGTAACTATAATTGTTTCTTTATTATCTTATGATATATAAAGATAATCTTAAGATATAAAGATAGGAGGAATCATTAATAAAAATTAATTAAATAAAAATTAATTTTATATATTAAAATAATTAATCATTATATTAATTAGAAATTATTTTATAAACTAAAAAATTATTGGTATTTAAAATATTTTTTATAATTAATAAAAATTTATAAAATAATTTTTAAATTGGTGTGTAATAGTTAATTTAGATACTAATTTATAAATATTTTATAACATTTTAGTCAATATAATGATTAATTATTATTTTTTCTAAATTTGATTAATATTTAATAATTTTTTAATAAACTATTTTCCATTAATAATAAATAAATAAGTAAAATTAGTAGGTTAATCTGGTTAGGATGGATTAATCCATTGAACCCAATCCATTTTATGAACTTATAATAAGTTTTTGTTTTAGAAAATGTATGTAAATATTTTGATGGGTAACCTCTAATATTTTAATAATTTTTGTTAGAAAATTATAAAATTTAAAAAATAGTTTAAAACATTCGTGAATGACATTATTCTAATTTAATTGGCAATCTCGATTGAAAAAATTTAACATTAGTTTTTTTTGTCACCTATCACATTGGGATTCCTGTGTTCCATACAAAATGTTCTAAACTGATAATAAAGTCCAGGGTAATAATATATAAAAAAATTCCAAATTTTTATATAATCACATTAAAAATCTTAAAATTATTATTTTAATATTTTTTATATCATTTAATTATATCTTTTATTATATATATTTATTTTTAAGAATTGTATAGAAACTATCATATTCCTAAACTCTAACATCGGCTTCAAAAGGATGAGTTGGATACCAGATTCACAAGTTGTAGCCCAAATTGCTGTAAAGTCAGAACACAACTGTAATACACCACATGATACTGTGTAAATGGTGGCTAAAAGTTGTCAGAAATGAGGTCAATAATTTTTTTAAAAAAAATGGAAAGTGAACTATTTGGATTAAAGAAAAAAAAAGTGAAAAATAAAAAAATAAAAAAATATATATAAAAGTTTATTAATAATTTAATGAAAAATTATTCTAATTACATTCATAAACTATTTCATATCAACATAAATCTGCATTTAACAAATATATAAAAAAAACTCAACCAATTTTTTTCAGTTTAATCTAAATTTTTTATTAACAAATATAAATTTAATATTTTTACAATTACATGAATAAATTATTCCATATCAATGTAAATCCTTATTTCACATATATAATATATTTCCCACCACAATCTAAATTTATTTATATTAATACAGTTTTAACTCTTTCCTCATTCATGTCCTAAAATAACATCCTCCCACTTTTCCGTCTTTATATATTTTTTTATTTTCATCCGTGTTTTTTCCATTTGTATGAACAATACAATATGATAAAATCGTTTCATATATGACTTTTATATAATGTTTGGATTGAGAATTTAAAAAGGAGGATTTATCCATATAGAAAATTTTAAAAGTTTCATGATAAAATATGTTACTTAAATTTTTTTAAGAAAAAAAATATATATATGAAAAATTAAAAAATTTATGAGAATAATTTTATTTAAATTTATATTGTTTCTAATTTTTAACTTGATTTTGATTGAGACATTGAAGTGTTATCAACTTGAATAAGACTAAACAATATTACTTTGTTTGAAATTTGAGTGTCATGATCTTAGAGAGTTAGTAACTTGTAAGGATATTTTTTAATGTTAATTAGAAATTAAATTAAGATTTGTTTGTCAACATTACTTCAAAAATATTTTTTATTTTGCATTAATGGAAAAGTAGAAAAAAAGACATAGTTTATGATGTCATAAAAATAAACCCAGATGAATATTAATTTAAATAATTGTGGTTGACTTTAATAGATAGAAAAAATTGTCAATGCGAAATAATTTTTTGGGTAAACTTTGAGAAATAAATAATATCAATTGGATTTAACTAAAATAATCATCAACATTAAGATTTTTGAATTATTAATAACTGTTTAATATTTGAAATTTTTTTATTTGATGATAGTTGAAAAGTTTCATAGAAAAATATTATTTAATAAACTTGAATTACATTATTTGAATAAAACATTTACAAATAAAACAATTATAAACTATATCAATTTAAATAAATAAGAGGGAGATCATATATTCTCATAGAAGACCTGTTAAACTAAATCCCTGTTCAAATGAGAACATGGGTGAAGGGTAAGGGAGAGAAGGGTTGGTTATCTATTTTTTTTTTTAATTTTATAAAAACTAAATAAATATTTCATTATATAAAAAGATTAAAAATAATAAATAATTTTATTTAAAAAAGAAGTAATTTTTTATTTTTTTAATTTAATGAGCCAATATTTTACTTTGTATAACCTTTTTTTGTTTTTATTCTCTTCTTCTTGTAAGTGGATTTTCTTTTTCTCTAATTGATTATATATCTTTAAATTTCTTCAAATAATATTTTTTAACGTATTTATGTTTTATTTCAATTCTCATGTATTTTTTATATATTATTTTTCATTCAAACAAAATATTAATTATCAAAGGTAATCACAACAAGGCAGGTATTGGTCGGTCAACACATAAGTGAATCAAAGCAAAAGTATACCTTTAGAAAAAATATTAGACATCTAGTAAGAGAAAAAAAAAAGGTGAAAATGATAAATAATATAATATGATATGAAAAGAAAGATCAAGAAAATTATATATATATAAAATAGAAATTGCCAATCAATAATCATTACCTATAAAATATTATATTATTTAATCTTTTAGGTACTTTAGAAGAAAGCACTAAATATATAAAGTGTGAAATAAGGCCATAGATATTATTATTTTTGGTCTTACAGTATTTTACTAAAGGAGTGGTGTGAGACCAAGTAAAAAGCGTGTTAAGTGCAATATCGCTGAAATGGAACTGTTTGCACGCAGCTCAGAAGTGACATGGTGGGACCATTAGAGAAATAAGGTCATTCCGAAATGTAATATATATATATATATATATATTATTTTGATTCGATAGTTAAATCCGGATTCAGACTTTGTATATTAAATTGTATGAATCGATTTGTAAATAATAAAAATAAATCTGAATTCAGTTTCAACTAACAAATTATACAAGTTCCTACTCAAAATAAAATAGAGATGTTTAAATTGATCAATTCAGTATGAAAAATGGTTTTTTCAAGCGTTATCCTTAGCTCTACTAAATATTAATATTTTAATTATTTTTAATTTTAAAAATTATTTTAATATTTTACATTTTTTTTATATTTTTATTAAAAAAAGTTTTTTAATTTTTTTATTATAAATATTAATATTTTATTATAAATGTAAAGTGGAATAAAATGTCAAAATATCATCACCCATTGATTATAAATCATGGATACAAATCATGGGTGTTGCTATTTACACCCCCTTTATGCTCGTACACTTTCTTTTTCATCTTCTTGGATCTCACCCTCCTCCGATTAAATTTTCTTTTGAAAACAGTTCTTCACGTTTGTAACTTCGATTTTCACGGCTTCCTGTTTTCACTTTGATGTGGTTTTGAGACCAGTTATATATTATTTTAAATAAATTTGGCAACATTTTAGAACAACTTTAACGACAAACAGTTTTTCTTATTCTTCAGAGCCATGTTTTCTCAGCAAACCTGCAATATGTGCATGTACAGAAAGTTGTTTCCTTAGCCATGGTTGAATTTACTGTTGGCAACGACTTTTTTTTCTTATAACATTTTTTTTAAGTTATTATATTCTTTTCGTTAGGGAAATGAGACCTAGAGAACTATTGAGAGACTTTGTCTTCTTTCTTTCTATCGGGCGGTCGGCTTGCACTTCAGCTTCCTTTGCAATGAACTTCCCACTGCTCTTTCTAATCTCAATTGCTGAGTTGCTCGGTCTTCTAGTAAATCCTGAATGAGATACCTGTAGAAGGTATTCCGACGCTAAAGTCAACAAAGAGAGTTCGACCCTCAATTGTCAGAGTACATTAATAAATAACATACATGTTCCTTGAAATCAACGCTATTTATATTATTTTAATGAGACTATCTTGTTTGACTGTATTAGTAAGGTGAATCGTGTTTAGAGGTGTATCACCTAATTCTTAATGATGACTTAGCTTCATTGATTTTGATTGAGCGTAATTAGATCGAAGGTGTCAGTCGGTCCACACGGGTGTGGAACTTTCGATCAACCTAATTGTAGAAGCCGAAACCAGATATTAACCGTTCAGTCCTTACCAGTACCTATATATATATGTATTTTATATATATATATATATATATATATATATATATATATATATTTTATGTATCAGCCACTTCAATTTTTTCCAAACCTAAAACTTCTTAGACTTCACTCATTTTAATCATCAACTTCTTATAAATAACAACTTAAAAATAGATGGAAGTTATAAATTTTTTGGCAAAGTTTGTTTGAAGACCAAAAACACAAGTTAGTGGATTGATGAAAGCGCTTTTCACAATAATGAATACTTATTTTAACATTACAATTTACAATTGAGTTAGTGAACTTTTCTTTTAAGTAAATCATGAAAGGTTCCATTTCAAAGATAACAAAAAGTGCATTTATTATTAAAATTCTAAATTTTGAACGTTAAAAGGAAATAGTCGGTTCATTATGACACTTATTTTTTAAAGTGAAAAAATTTTATTTTTATTTTAGAATTGAAAAAGTTGTAAATGTGGAGTACGAAATAATTTACGAGAAATCACCATCTATACTCACAACTTTTGAAAAATATAATAAATTTGTAAAGTCTATGCAAGATACGACTTCAAGTTAAATTACACTCTAATTAATAAATATTAAATTCACATATATAAAAAACGATTCCATTGAAATGATGTATAACTGAAGTGTGCATGACAAATTTGACAAATACAAAATGTAGAGTTGTTGAACTAAAATCTTACTTTGTGTTGACGATTTTGAAAACAGAAAAAATTCAAATTATTTAATTATAAAGAATTTAACTACTTTCCTAAAATTTTAGCTATAATTTTAATTTCTTTTTAAATTTCTTACTTAAAAGAAATATTTAATTATAAAGTATTTAAATTTTTGTATAAAAAAATCACCCTGTTAAAATTCTCAATCCTAACCCATTATAATTTTTTTTTTCCTTATGATTTCAGTAAAACATGCATTGCTATTACTCCATGGTTCTTAATATTTGTTGTTATTTTATAAGTCATAGTGGTATAATAACCTAGCACCTTTTTTGCAATTATATGTGATGGTGCAAAGAAGCATAGAGGATAAGTCTATCCTTGTTGCAACTTCTGAAGGAAAGCACCACCATGGTTCTATTTTTGTGATTTACTCAAGTCATCATCGTACCCCAAAGCCTCAATAATGGATAATGATTTACCTATGACAAACATGTCAAACGACATGAATATATTGACCTTTGTCTATGTAATCGAGCTCAAACAGATGTAACACTTTGTGATGACGGTGACAGTACGTAACATTAAAATTGAGGATGTGTAAGTTCTATGCTAAAAGATCCTAAGTTCATCATACCATTAGGTTAAGCAATTGTCTACTCCGACAATAGTGAGAGGAAACAATTGGTTACCTTAAAGTTTATTTGTGAAGTTAAATATTAACAATTTGTTCCTATTAGGGAGATCAGACCTAGAGAACTATTGAAGTCTTTTTCTCATTTTTTCGGTCAGTCAGGTGACTGGGTGATGAGCTGAGATTCTTCTCGTCCTCTTGCTTCTCCTTCGGCACTCGGTCTCGGGTGAACACCGGATGGTAGGGGTACCTGCGAAGGCACTCCGACACTCAAGTCAATAAAGCGGGTGGTCAGCTCTCAGGTAGATGAACAGTAATAAATGACATACCTTACTCATTGGGATGCGTGCTATTTATATTATTCTAATGGACCTACTTTGTTGAGTCCGTTTATCGAAGTGGATACCGCTTAGGGTTGTATTACCTAATTCTTAATGATGGATTAGCTTCACTGATCTTGGTTTGAGCGTTAACGGTAATAGGGATCAGCCGTCGGCCAAGTTCCCCTGGTATGGATCGGCCATCGCCCAAATTCCCATGGTCTCGGTCGTCTCGGCCAAGTCTTGTAAGATCTCGGCCAAGTGGGTCATCGGCCTCGTCATCTCGGCCAAATCTCTCAAGTCTCCACCAAGTTCCTCTGATCTCGGTCAGGCTGACTCGGCCTCGGGCAGCCAGGTGGATCTCGGCCTCGCCCATACCGGTACACAATTAATTTTAAGTTTAACAAAATTTTATAAAATTGATGTGAGACATTAACGTACTATATTCTCATATTGGGATTGTCAACTCTGTGAGACTATATAATGAGTAGTTTGATAATGATTCGATAGCGATCCGATGACAGATGACTTGATAATTTAACAAATTCTTGATATAATAAATTCTAAATGACTTCATAACATCTTAAAAAATAAATATTAAATATAACTTAATTTTATAAAACTCACTTATAAAATTCATATACTATGAAATACATAGTTTTTATCTTTATTCAACCTAAAATCTTTAACTTTAATTGAATTCATGTGTTGAAGGAAAAAAACCAACAAGACCCTAAACCCTAAACCCCTCTCGTTTTGTACTCCATGCAAAACACCTTAGGGAGGTTAACATGAAAACAAATTTCTATGCAAATCTGATTGTAATGAATTGATTTATATATCTGTTTTTCATATTAACTTGTACATTTGTTTAAACTTTAGAAGTAGGTGTTACATTTATTGCAAGAGTACAATGGTGGGTAGAATATATGGCACCATATGTCTGATGAGAGCAATAAATGAAAGTCACGGAATTTTTAATTATCGAGGTTTTCATTCCTTAGGGTTTTGGCCATTTGATTACAAGAACACAGAGTCACGGGAGTATTGATTAATAATTAGTATTATCTAAATAAAATTAGTGCTGATAAAAAATATAAATAAAATTAGCAAACCATTACGCACAATAAATGTATTGTTATTTGCCTCTAGAATTTTGGTTCGTTATACCTTTTAAACATCATAAATATATTAAAATACACATAGAATTACTCTATTTGAAATTAATACCTTCAGGAATGAAATAAAATTTTAGAGTTGTTCTTTTTACATTTTACAAATAATAATATTAAATTAGTTTTTGGAAATCGAGTAACCATTTTAATTTATATTCATCATCCGCTTTATTGACTTGAGCGTTGAAGTGTCTTTTGCGGATACCTCTCTCACTTGGCATTCATCCGAGATTGAGAGACGAAAGAGAAACACGAAGACGAGAAGGATCCCAGTGAAGTTCTAACAACCTGTCCGGTCGAAGGAGGATGACGAAAATTTTAACAGTTCTCTAAGTTCATCTCCTAACAGAAACCATTTATAAAATTACAAAAAAAAAACAGTCCTGTTACACAAGATTAAGTGGATGACAAATTATAAATATTAAGAATATTTTTTTTCCTTAAATTTAAAACTAAAGTGAAAATACTTATAATGTAAAGACAGGTTAAGCTAGCATTTTTCTCTTTTTTTCTTCCTATCATAAATGAAATGAAAAGGCTGATATATTTTTTCCTTTTTACAGTATTTTTAAAGCACAAACAAATGTACCGATTATAACTCTCTTGCTTCCTCATATCTAATTAGTAATGTTTGTTTCTCTTGATTTTTCTGCCCCTTTCCCACTGATTAAAAAAATTGTATAATCTTATAAAATAATATTTTGTTATGTAAATTATTAAAATGAAATTTTAATACTGATCAAAGAATGGAAAAACAAAAAACAAAACAACTATATGCCAACAGCAAAGAACAACGGATAACACCACGAATCAAGCAGAGTGTTTTCTAATTATTGATTTGACATAATTTTTTATTCAAAATTATTTTTCAGACACTTATTTTTTATTCAATTATGTGATGTTACTTTGCACGTCTACAATTTCTACGGGTCCCATGAAACATGTATTATAAGGATGTTTACCATAATATTATTATATTAAAAAAATATTGTATTTTCTTGAACTAACGCAAATGGAGATGGCATAATTAATACAAGTGTTTGGCGCTTTGATTTATTTATTGATACTTATATTACTAGCTAACCAAAACCACCAATACTTTATTTTCTTTTTCTTAATTTCTAACAAAACCTCTTATTAATACCTAAACCAATGTCCATTCCCTTTTATATACAGCCAAAATAAACAGCATATTAGGAACCATCTTGTCTTCGATGCTGGGTAATAATAATATGTACTAAAATATGTTTAAAGTTGTTGAATGAATAATAAAATAATAAAGTTATTATTACTATTATTATTATTTGTTTTTGTGTGAGGGTTAGGACCTAAAAAAATTACTGAGAGGATTCGTTTTATTCCTGTCGGTCGATCCTATTGTTCTTCAACATTCTCTGTTTGCTCATTTCCTTTCATTCGTAGCTTCAGTCTTCTTGTAAACATCGAATGGGATACCTGCAGAAGGCATTTCGACACTCAAGTCAGTAAAAGAGTTCGACACTCGGCTGTTAGAGTACTGTAAACGTACTTGTTTCTTAGAATATGTGTTATTTATATTATCTGTGGTGGACTTTTTTTTATTGGATCAGGTTTAGGGGTTGGACTGTGTTTTAGGACTGAATTACCTAGCTCCTTATCACGGATTAGCTTTGCTGACCTTGATTGAGTGTAATTAGACATGAACTATCGTCAACCCGACGGATGTGTGTCACGACTACAGTCGGTCAACCCAACTTTGGGATTCAAGATGTTATATGAATTATGCAGCCCTCACGGTACATTATTATTATTATTATTATATAATCTTCATGTTCGGAGTGAATAGTAAAATCTTATGAATAATTAACAGATAAGTATATTGCAGGGGTGGGGGATAGAGAAGAAGTATAACGAAGAGAAACTTTAGTTTTCCCTCCAAAATCCAAAATAGAGGGTCTCTCGGTTGAACTTTGAAGTTGAATCGATCGTTATCATCAAGCAATTTAATGTCAGCGAAACAGAAACACCTCTTCTCTAAATCCCCAATTCTTAAATTTTGTCCCTTCGCTCACTCACACTCTCTCCACCGTCGGTTACGTATCGCCGATATTCTTCTCGCCGACCAAGATCACGACGGCGTCGATTGCATGGACACCATCCGAGAAACACCGCCGAAGAAGTGCTTTTCGCCTCGCAGGCTCGTTGCGTCGTTGCTGGCGCCGCTGAGGCCGGCCAAGGGTGTCCGACTTCAGCAACGGCGGCACGAGACCGGTGATTTGGACGCCCCGCCGTCGCTGACGAATGAACTAAAAGGAAGCGATGATTCCAGTGAGAATCTCTGGTTATTTTCGATTTCAATTTGTTTATTGTTAATTTCATAATCCTGGCTTCAAAAGATACGTAACTGTTACTGTGTGTGCTTAATTCCTTTGACGATGCTTCGCTAGTGTCCTTACCGTTAGGTTTGATTTCCTAATCAGTCCTTAGGTAGTTGTACTACTGTTGACCGTGTTTTTTGGATTTGTTTTTAATTATGAAAATTGGTTAATACTGTAGATTGTATGTTTATGAATTGCCTACGTGATTCGTTACATTGCAAGGTTGAAATCTGTTCATTTGAAATTGCATTGTGTTGTAAGGAATCACATAGCAATCCATCAACATATTGGTTTTCAATATTGTATCGAGATTCTGCGTGAAATCTGTTCTCTTCCAATGTTATATTCATACATCACTTTTGTCAAATTGTATATAATATAATTCCAGGTTCAGCAATTACTAACTTTGTACGTGTAGGACAAAATCTAATTCTTTCCATGAGGTTTAGGGTTTAGAATTTTCCTTTTGCAACTGAAATTATTTTCTAACTTTTTTGTTATTTTGAATATCAATTCTACAGATACATAGACAACTAATGTTTTTGTTTCTGTTAGAGATGAAAAAGGCAAATTAGTTTTCTCTTTTACTTATTCATTGGCTTTGTTCCTTTCATTCTCATCACACTTCTGCAGTTTTACTTTTGTCCTTTTCCTGGTTTTTGTTGTTAACTGTATGATGTTGTGGATGTTATGCAGCAGGACAGTTACATGAGAGTGATACATCTTTTAAGCTTGGGGTTGGTTGTGGCTTGCTATATCTGCTTGCAGCAAGTAAAAATGAGCTCGGCAAGATGGTTGAGCTGCGGAAAGAAATGGAGGTGCTCCTTCAAGATGTGAAAGGGGAACTTCAGAGTAAAGATGCGTTTCTTAAGCCATTGAAACAAAATGACGCTCTTGCCCTTTCCATGACCGATATTCAAGAAGTTTCCAGCTCTGATAGTCACATTTCTATCCATTCACAAACACAGTATGTTCAACCAGAGTCAAAAAGAAATATGGTTCCAAATAATTTTCTAGAATGTAACATAAGTGAACAAGGTGAATGTGCAGAAGAAATAAATGATCTCCAGGCAGAATTTGAAAATGAGTTACTGAGGTTGCAGCTGTATTTGGATGGAGAAGCTGGATTCGAAGATGCAAAACAAGAGGGAGTCAAGGTAGATTGTTTCATAGTTGGATTCCTCCTAATTACCTTTTCCTGATGCTGGCAATGAACAACTTTGTTCCATTGATTTATAATTAATCAAGAAGGGAATAAATTTGCTCCAGTTAGATCCCAGTCAAAGTAATTTCTTCTATTGTTTCTTTGAGGTATGTGTCAACCAACACATTGTCAGAAAACTATTACATGCTTAGTACAACCTGCTAGATACACGAACCTTTCAAATATCAATGTGAGAATAATCTCCTTAATCAGTTGAATGCCAACATGTAGATGAAGCTTCATGGAAAGCCCTTGTACTATCACCAAATACCGTTTCTAGATACGGAGGCTACTCTTGGTAGAAGAACCAAATGAAATTTATACTATTTTTGCGGCTATATGCTGCATTTATTATTCGTGTGGTTGTCCCTTTTTTTGTAGGTTGTAAATACTCCTGTGTTACATTTTACTTAAGTTATTGGTTATATTCCAGAATGGCTGAAAAAAGGAATTTGCAGGTAACTGTTAAGGACTCTAGTTCAAAAAGCAGCCATAGTTCAAGTTTTGGTGAAATAATAATGGAACCACTAGGAGCAAGTTATGACGTATCATTTGGAGTTCCTCCAATTGAACTGGAGAGAAGGTTGCATGAACTGCTTGAAGCAAGACTGGAAGAACGGATAACAGAGCTGGAGTCTGCGTTAGAATGTACCACACAAAAGCTTATGAAGAAAGAGATAGAGGCTACTTGGTGGAAAGACACCGCACGACTTCTCTCACAACATGTTCCTGAAACTTCTCGGTTTACTTTTCCACTTGATCCTGAGA
The DNA here is from genome assembly GCF_051622355.1 of Phaseolus vulgaris. NCBI lineage: Eukaryota > Viridiplantae > Streptophyta > Magnoliopsida > Fabales > Fabaceae > Phaseolus > Phaseolus vulgaris. The sequence goes on along the minus strand of NC_143506.1, from coordinate 16,138,558 downwards.
TTGCTTTAAAGCTGAGTAAATTTGTAGGATAAGTTTTTATCAGTATGAAGTCTATTAAGCAACCAATATTATTGAGTAGTACAATTAATGACCCTCTGTTATACGTATATACGTCTCTCTTTTTTTCTTCAGTATTTTGATTCCCTGCAGTTTTTGTAGACAATCATCTTGTTCAAAGATTATAATTTTCTTTCTCTACCGAAACTTGATTGCATAATGTTCACCTTAAGCAAATATGTTGGAACTCAGTTGTGAAATTTATCATTTAATTATAAAAGCTTAATTTTGTTTTTACTAAAGTATTCTGAGACAGTTGAGGCCGTATTGTAATAAGTTTATATCTCTTTCAATGTTTACTTCTGAAAAAAATACACTCCTTTCCAAAATAAAATATTTTAGGTTATGAGTTATAAATTAAGAAATACTCAATTGAAATAGATCTAGATTAAAATACTCTTATTTTTAATTACTGTTGTAATAAATTCTTCTACTTTATTAACTGTTAAAAGAATACATAAAAATAATAATGGGTCACTACTATAATAGCAATATGAATTTAAAAGAAAAAAATTACGTATATATTTCTGTGATCCACATGTCTTTTCAACACAACTATTAAGTTATCTTCTGAACGATATCTAAGGGCATTTGTTTTGATTTTTTTTTTATTAAATTGGGTTAAGTTATTGGGATGAAACTGATTTTAAATAAGAATGTATGATCTTGATAGAAAAATTATATATATATATATATATATATATATATATAATATACGACTTTTTGTATGGTCTGTGTTGACTTCGTACGATTTCAATATAAAGAATATAAAAAAGTTGTGTATCACGTGTACTATTATAAAATAGAATAGATATGAATACAAGAGAATAAAAATATGAGAATGAATATTTCTTTAATTGTTTTGAAATCAGAACAATAATATGAATATATACAAATTTACACTCGTTATAGATCTAGTCAAAGAAAGAAATAATCAATCAATAAATACTAGAATCATAATGGACAAAGACAAAATAATAGTTATTCACTTTTATAAAGAGAAACAACTAAGTATTAAAAAAAACACAATTAATATTAACATTTTCTATAACAGAGGTATCCATATCCTTTAATATTCATAATTTTATCTTCCTAAACAAATTAATTGTCATGAACACCAGTTGTTATTTAAGATTGATTTCATCCACCATTGATCCAATTTAGGAAAAAAAAGCTTTTTTTTCAAAGGTTTTAAATTACCCTATTTTCATACTTTTGCTTAGTTTAGCACACGGTTTCAGCCTGTCACACACCCAGTTTTAATGAAAGATTATGCAATAAATAGCTTCTTTATTTTCTTTTCTTTTCCAGGGAAAGTGCTGGATTGAAAAAAGGCAACATTTTCTCATTGTTCAGGTATCAATTTCTCATTCTCTTCTTGGAATAAAATCTAGCTCCATTCCTAATCCGGATCACCATAGTGCAATAAATAAGTTGGATTTGTTCATTGAAAAAACAAATGATTAATGACCATTGTGTTAACTCATTCATTCTCATAAACCAAACTTTATAATACAATTCAATATTATAAACTTTTTTTTCCATGCATTGACAATTTGTGCCGAATTTTCCCATAAAAAAAAAAATCCAATATAGCATTAACCTGTGATTATTAATGAAACGTATGGTATTTATATGAAAACCGAGAAGAAGAAACGAAGGAATGGAAGATAAGATGGTTTCGTGCAACGTGGTAATTAATTCACATGTGTGGCTCAAACGGTTCTCTTTCTCTTTTTCTTCCACTTTTTGTTTATCGTCTATTTCGAAATACCATGAAGTTCAGACATTTTTTTTCCTCTATGTTTTTTCATTAAATAAATGCATAAAGCAATTTTGTCTTTTTGTTCCACAGTGTCATGCATACAATTAATACTACAAATACTTTCCGTTTGAGTTTGATTCCCAAATTAATAAAGACATAACGGGTAGCCTTGACCATTGAATTGACCTTGCCGTTTCACACGTATAATAAGACATCATTGTTTTCTGTGTGTTTTCTAATCAAACGTTGTTGTTTTCTGTTAACGGGTGTGTGTTCTCTTCCATTTGTGGAGTCTTAAAACAATCAGAAAAGTTTCTTTGACGCCACGAATAAGATGATGCTTCGGTTCCTCGTGTCGCTTCTCGTGTTGGCGAGTTGCAAAATAGCGAAAGCAGAGACCACAGTAGCTTCAGCAAGAGCGTCTCTGGTTAGACAAGAAGACACCATCATATTTGCTTTGATTGAGAGATCCAGATTTCCTTTGAATTCCCCAACCTACAATCAGAACTACACTTCCGTTCAAGATTCAATTCTTGACTTCGTCGTTCACAACACTGAGGCCGTTCAATCCAAGGTACCTTTTACTTCACCTTAGTCTTTTTCTTTTACTTTGTGTTAACGTTGAACGTGCTGAACGAAACTCGGACACTTTTCTGAAATGATGTGTCGGTGTCCGATGAGTATCGGACACTGACACTCGTATGACACGTATCCCGTGAAGTGTCTAATTAAAAAAGTATTTGTTAGATTTTTTTGACAATTTTAGTACGGTTCTAACACAATTTTTTTTTAAAACATTAATTTTCTCAAAATTCAAACTTTATTGTATAAATTGTTATTATGATTATAAAAATAAGAAACAAATCCATGTGAATCATGAAAAAACATCTTTTTGTTTCAAAAAATAATATGGAATATACTTGAGCACATAAATCTGTTCTCGAACTAGTTTGGGGACTGGGAGAATTATTGTCTTCAGATATCACTCGGTCGGTCTCCTCGCACGTTCTTCCTTTTATCTTCCTAGCCGAACGACTCCTCAGACTGGTGGGGTGGTGGGGTACCTGCAGATGACACTCCAACGCTCAAGTCAGTGAGGTATCGTATTCGGATGGTTAGAATACTGTAGATAATGACGTACCTTCTTCTTTGGAATGCGTGATATTTATATTACCTTGATGGGGCTCTTGCTGTTGGGCCGGATTAGGGGTTGTTTAGTGATTAGGGTTGGATTAGGCCGTTTCCTACCCATGGGTTAGCCTTTGCTAATCGAGTCAACCTTTAACTTGAGCACCTTATCTCGGTCGACCATATATGACACGTGGTCGACCTCCTACCTTAAAGTAGGGCGCATGGGTTGATCGGGTCCGTAGACCGGTCGGTCATCCCAGTACAAAATCTTTATTGTCAATTTATATAATTCATAATTATATAATATATAGATTTTGTGTCTCCGTGTTCTATATTTTAGAAATTTTACATATCTTTGTGTTCGTGTCGTGTTGTATTCATGTCCGTGTTTGTGCTTACATAGACTGAACGTTGATTGTTGATTTTACTGTTGTAATTGTCGTTGTAGATAGTTTAATAAAAGCCTTGTCAGAATAATTGTTAATATACTTGATACCAAGGCTTGCCATTTTGTTTTTGTTTTGATTTGATGGTATGTTGCAGGCAGGTAGATACACTAATCCTGAAGAAATTCCTTTCTCCACAAAAAGTTTACCACCCTCGGTTGTGCCACATTGCCCCTTCTCACAAGTAATTTCAAAAACTGGTGCATGATTTGCTACTTAATTAGTGGAAAAAGGATCTACTCAAATATTGTTTTTAGTTTTTGCATCCTGCAGCTGCTTCGATTAACATAAACAAGGACATTTGGAAACTGTACTTTAGTGATCTGCTTCCACTGTTTGTTGCTTCCGATGATGATGGCAACTATGCACAAACTGCTGCTGCCGATCTTACGTTGTTGCAGGTGAGATTTCATGTCTAAGGTCTTTTATCAGTAAGTTCATGGGTGATGAAGTTATGCAGAACAACGAATGTGTTCTTCTAAAATAGAGTTGGTTGTTACTTGGCATACCATTTATTTTATTCCATAAAATATCTGCAGGCCATCTCCAGAAGGATTCATTATGGAAAATTTGTAGCTGAGGCCAAATTTAGAGAAAATCCTAAAGCCTTTGAGCCTTCAATTCGTGCCAAGGTATATATAATGTTTTCATTCTTAATCATTGTAGTGGCTAGATAGTGATGGAGAGTGTGCTGATGCGAGTTAAGTAGTGAAGCTTGTGATATGAAGTTCAGATACTCATATATCGAACACTGACACTAGTATAACACGGATTTGGGAAGTGTTTAATTCAAAAAAATATTTGTTGGATTTCTAACAATTCTAGTACGGTTTTAACACAATTTTGAAAAGGGAAAATATATATTTTTTTTAAAAAACTCAAACTTACTGTATCAATTTTTATAATGATTACAAAAATAAGAAACAAATCTTTTTGAACCAGTCATGAAAAACATTTTTCTCTCCAAAAAATAATCTGAAACATACTTGTGCACATAAATTTTTATTATCAATTTATATAACTCATAATTATATAATATATAGATATGTGTCCTTGTATATTATACGGATGTTCGTGTCCGTGCTCATGTCATATCAGTGTTGGTGTGAGTGTCTATGCTACCTAGCTTGTGAATACCTACCTTAATTTCAAGCAAATATTTGGTTATTGGTCATTACCAAGGTTTTAAATTTCAAAATGTTTGGTTGTTGTGCAGGACAGGGAAACATTGTTGAAATTATTGACACTTAAGAAGGTTGAAGAGATGGTGGTGAAGAGGGTTGAAAAGAAGGCCATGGTGCTTGGGCAGGACGTGAACATTGACAATGATATAAAAAAGGGAGGAAAATACAAGGTTGATCCATCAATTGCTTCTATGTTGTACCAGAAATGGTTGATACCCCTCACAAAAAATGTTGAACTTGAATACTTACTGAAACGCTTCGAATGAAGCCTTCTCAACGCAATCAGTTTAAGAAAATAATATCGTGTTATCGTTAATTTAAAATATCAGTTTCTTATTTGCTCATTAACTGCCAAATTCTTAGGATGTCAGTTTAGAAAATAATGTTATATAACATTTAGTTTGATTTAGTTTGTGTTTGGATTGAGGAGAAGATATTTGAGGATTTGAGACAGTGGATGTGTGAGAAGAAAGTGTGAAGAAAGTGAGATTGTTTAGATTAGAGTATGTTAGGGTGGATGGGTAAGGAAAGTCGGAGTTTGTGGGTGATGAAATCGTTTTGAAGTTTTTTTAACTTTTTTTTAAAGTTTAAAATGTAACTTTACAAATTTATCTTTGTATTTAAAAATATTTAATTAATGAAATATTTTTATGTATATTTGAGTTAATTAAAATATTTTAAATTATTTTTGGTACAATTGAATAAATTATTTCGATACCGTTAAATAATTATTTTTGAAAAAAATACGAGTTACTTAATATGATCGAAACATGAAAATAATCATAAAAATAATATTATGTAAACATATACAAGTTTATTGTTATATTTATTTATACATTTTGAAAGTTTTTTATATTCATTGATTTAGATTGTATGTAGATACATAACTATGTAGATATTTTATAATAAAAAAATATTATATATGGAGTAAATTGTACAACAAAATTATTTATAAAGAAGAGAAAATATATAGAATAAAGTATAAAATATCATAATATGATAATTGTGATGGAAAAAATAATAAAAATAAAATTATTGCATGAATGAAAAAACAAAAAGGTAAAACACCACCATCCTAGGTAGCTTTTTCCTCAAATCTATGCATATGAAAAGGATGAGATAAATCACTCTCCATGCAGATCCAGTCTGTCTCTGCACATCCCTTGATCCAAAGTATGGATATCCATTCACATAATTTCTTTTAAACAGTACCATCCTTAAAGCAAACAGAGTCTCGAGCAAGTTCTGCATATGCATGGATTATGCAAGAAGTATTGAAAGTTTTAATCTTCCAGACCATTTATTGTTGGATAGGTGCCCATATTTAGTAAAAAAATATTTAACTTTGTTTTATTTTCTACTGTTTTGTTCTACGTTATACACATTATACGTGAAAAAGTTTAACGGTGTTAATTTTATTTTAAAATAAATTCTCAATTTAAAGAAATTCTTAAGTAAAAATGAGTATGAAAACTAGAAATAATGAGGTGATTGAACATGTCTATTAAAATGTCCAATAGTAGTAAAAACAATACTTTTAATTTTAAAAAAAAAGAGTCAATGGTCTTTGTTTAAGAAAAAATGTTAATAATAATAATTATTATTATTTAGAAACATGATAGTTTATTACCTCTTTCTAAATTTTAATAATAATCACATATATTTTGATTTTTAAATAAACATTTGTATAGGTTAAATATCACATTTCTAAAATATTTAAAGTATTTTAAAACATAAAAAACATAATATAGTGGATCTCTTATAGCATTAAGATAATTGTAATTCAACTTTATTTTTCTATACATTCAAATTTCTAACTCTCTATCATGTTTGATTTCTCATCACTTGCATTATCAAAATCCACATCACCATTATCATACATTTCTCCTTCTGCATAACTATTAACCTATTCTTAAAAAAAGTCATCAACTTGTTTTTCTCTCCTTTTCTATTTCAATTGTTTGTTTTGTTTTTTTAAGGAATTTGTTTTGTGATTTTGTATTTGAACTTTTAGGATTATTGCAAATTGTGTATTTTTTTTTGTGGAGAAGTTGAATTGTAGGTGAGTGCGATGTGTGGTAATGGTGGAGATTTTAAAGTTATAATTTGTGGTCATTTGAGTTTGTGTTGGTTTGGCAACGGTGACAAAGGAAGAGTAGTGAGATGGTTTTGTAAAAATGTATTGGGGTGTGAGATTTTGTTTAATTATCCAATTGATTACGAGTTGATGTTTTACTTTAGGTTTCATTTTGTGGATATTACTTGTTCATTCATTATGCCTATTAATGTGAAATGAGATTATTGCGTGGTTGATTTATGATTTTTTTTTAATGAAGATTTTAAACTTAATTCAATCTTATAAAAACAGTTTATAAGGTGAGATTTGCACCAACTTATATATTATGAAATGTCTTTATCTCTAGTCGATGTAAAATATCCAACATTTATTTGTTACTTCCTTGATTTCAATTAACTTGGAAGTGATGTATGAAATGAGCTTATGAATTGTATTTTTGTGTGTCAAAATGACTTATATGCAAAATGATGAATTATTTAAATGACTCATTTGTGTGTATTTAAGATTCATTTCACTATGTCTCACACCCAAATATCAAGGATGAATATGAGTGACAATGCGAGATGGTCGTCCTGCATTGATTCGTCAAATGCGGTCGGATTGGCCCATCCCGCTTAAGTAATGTAGGTTCAATCTATTGACTTGCTTCTCATATAGGATGGTATGTGGGCTTGCGGGTTAATCTGCATAAGAAAAATATTTTTTTATTAAAAATAATAATATTAATGCACTTATAATATTTTAAAAACAAAAGTTGGAGGAGGTAATTTTGTATTTTTATTAGGGTGTTTTTCCTTGCATCCCATCAAATTTCTTTATGTACCTCATCAATTTTGAAATTTAATTTTCATACCATAGAAGTCAATTTTATAAACGAAAATTTAGAAGAAAAAATAACTTCTAAATAACATTTTTAGAACAAATATTTTACCTTCCAAAATCTATAACAACTATTTTGACTTTTAAAATTCGATTTTTGAAATTGGGAAAAAATTTGAGGAGGTGTAGAAAGAAATCACTTTTATTATTATACAAGCTAGCAAGCTATCCCGCCCCACTCCATACTTAGTTCGCACATATTACAGATTATACGAGACAAACCTAAATGAGTCAGCGAGTCACAATAGTGAGCTCATCTCGCATATTTCATAACAAACTGTGAGCCGATCCACATGAACAACCAACATTGTCACCCTTAAATATAAATAATGTTTATATATGAATTTCTATTAAGATTTTTATGAATGGAAGGACTTAACTACATGAAATAAAGGATTTCAATAACCCATTTACATAAAAAAAAAAAAAAAATTATTCAAGGACTTGTGAATTAGTATATGAATCTTTCATACCCAAATTAAGTATTTACTTAATAAAAAAAAGTGAAAAATTAAAACTTGTGAATGGCAAGGGTTTATCTATTAATTAAAGGTTGTACTTCCTATAGTGTATGTTTTGTTCACCTCTCCTTCCATTATGATATGGTAATAACAACTCTCTTAATAACACCACATTTTTAAGTACCTACGTCTTGGTTAATGCTCTTATATTTATTATAAATGAAGACTTTCACCACATGCATGTTCATTCTTCTTATTGGTTAATGCCCTTATATTCATTATAAATAAAAACTTCCACCACATGTATGCTTCATTCTTCCCTCTAGGAAGCAATAATGTTAACTTCCTTTTTTGTTGTTATATACATCAAGGTCACATCGACCAAATTGCAAAGAAATAGTGGAAAGTGAACAAATGAATTCATTTTTTAATATAAAAGTTTGTAAAAGATATATATATATATATATATATATATTTTATATTGACTTTATTTTAATTTCTTTGTTCAATCTTTATGAACTAAAGATTCATATAACTATGTATGTACGGTGTCATGGTGTTTGGTGGCTTGAGATCTGTTGTAGTGATATTTATGGTTGTGAGAAAAAAAAATCCAAATATTATTCTATAATTATAAAATTCAAATTAATTTAATTTAATTTTAAATTTAAATCCATGTTATTAGGAGTTTATATTCAATATAATTAACAAATTTTAGAGTCGATATGGATTGAATATTTTTTTTTAAATTAAAAAATAAAGATCCATAAATCCAAAAGTCTATTTTAAAATCTCAACAAAATAATAAATGTTTTTTTAACTTTCGCTAAATTTCAAAGGTTTATTTTAAAATTTTAGTAAAATAACAAAGATTTTTTTAATCTTCGTTCAATTTCAAAGATTTATTCTAAAATTTCAGTAAAATAACGGTTTTTTTTAACCTTCGTTAAATTTCAAAAATTTATTGTACAATCTCAATAAAACGCTCCAGATTTTTCAAACTTCAATAATTAAATATTTTATAACTAAATTATCTAAATTTTTTAAAGTGTAACTTTACATTACAAATAATTTTTATAAAATTTATTTTATAAACTCACCAAAATAACCTTGGATAATAAGAATTTTAACAACTAATCTTGAATAATAAGTATTTCAACTGTATTTGCTGGTAGTTAGTTTATATAATTCATAGTTTTTTTTTGTTACGAGCTCATTCTTCCAAAAAAACCTGACTTAGTTTGTTTTAGTTTTTTATGTGCAATTTTAGTTTTAGTTATAATGTTCAATATTTAATTCTCATAACTTTGAAATATTTTAAATTAAAACCTTTATTTTATAATACATCCAATAATTAATTCACTGTGGAGTGAGAAGTGATAAAATTAATTTCTTCTTTCAATATGTTCTTACAATATTTGAAGCCCTCAAAGCCAATAACACACATGACTTTGAAGTTCACATTTGATAAATAATGCAATCATTTAAGATGTATAAAATAGTGATAAACACCAGTTATTGTCGAGCTAGTTAATGGTGGCGTGTGACTCGAGTTGGGACAGTAAGGTGATGGAAGAAGCAATGATAGTGCCTTATTTAGTGTTTCCTCTCCTTAGATACAATAGACACAAATATGTTTGAATTGTGATTCCTTGCTAGGATTGTCGTTGGCAACCATTAAGCCCGGTGTCAGAGAGCAGTGTTTCTGTCAATGGTGGAAGAGAGAAGCCAAAAGGATTGTTAGAGATGGTGGAAAATGGGGTTGAAGGTTATTTCAGACGACGAGTCATTTTAAAAAAAATTGAAACACCATACCCAATAATGATTTAGCATAAGAAACTGCAACCCTGTATAAAAATGACTTAATAGAGATTTGAACCCTGGATAATAATGTAAAAATAAACTTCCATTAAAATTATTTGTTTAAACTTTGAATATTGTTTTAAATTTATCTTTTAACATTATAATAATGTTAATAAAATGTACTGTTGTTTATAACTTTTAAATATATTATTTTTTAAGTTATTGTTTTATTAATTTGTTTACAGAGTTATAATAAATATATTTTTTAATGCAATAAATACGATTGTATTTTAAAATTGGCATCTTTTTATTTATTATTAGAAGGAACGAATCTTTCTGTGTTTTTATATATTTTAAGAAGATAAAATTAATAATAATGTAGGGTTCAATGAGTAATTTGTAATGTTGTGCAGTTATTTTTAATATTTGAATAACTTAAAAAAAATATAATTAATAATAAAATATTTAAATCAACTTATATTATAGAGTATTTAACAATTTTTTAAAATAATATAATTTTAAATTTGATAAAAATAATTGTGCTCCCTACCTATACTTGTTTTTCTTTATTTTTTAACCCATGTTACGTATTAAAAACTAATTCAAAATAAAAAATTAGAAATAATTATTTTATGAACATTTAAGGATATCCCTACAAAAGTGAGGTTGATTAACCTTATAACCTCCCACCCTTCTCTTTCACAAAAATAGAGTGGTGCCCTATAACAACCAGTACCTCCAACCCACATGAGTTTTATCCAATTCAAATACCCTGCTGAAGAAATTTCTAGCTCTGAAAACAAACTCTGAAATACATAATACTCCTCTGTTACAGTGTAGTCCCTGCACTACTCATTAATTGATGAATTATAGAGGAGAAATTAACAACTCTTCCTTGTTTATTTGCAATTCAATGTTGTCTGCAGAAAGGGTTGCAGAAATTCTCCATAATTACATTATCTCCACCTAAGAATGTTGTGAAAGAACCAACTTCACAGGGCCTTTTTGTGGATACTCCATTTTTGGACATCTTTTTGTAGGTGGAAATTGTTGTGATTTATGCCTTCTTATTGCTATGCTTGCTGATATAACCCTGCTCTTTCTTCTCCCTTCTTGAGGTATCAGCATCATACCTATATGTTTCCAGCAAAATAAGTGCTCCTTGTTTAGTCTACTGTGAATCTCTCACAGTTACTTTACATTGCATTTGTGTACCAGAAAATCAGCATGCATAAGATAGGGAAATTTAGAAATATAATGTAATTTTTCTCCTTTTTTACATAAATGGTTATGTTTTAAAATTTGTATAAAAATGAGATTTGAAAATTCATGCTTGCAAGTTACACACACAACTTATTCATTTTTATAATTTTTCTAAGACTTATAATTTTTAGAAAAAGAAGGAAAATTACACCACATTTATAAATTTTCCCAAAACAGATGTATACCAATATCAAACACATACGCAGGAATACACACCAATCTAAAAAAGAAAATATTACTAATTTATTTGCCCATCTTTGAATAGTTATACCCTTTATCTCATTAAAATAATTAATATTTTATATATTTTTTTTAATTTTAATTATTGTTTTCCTAAATGTACCTTTATTTAATATTTATATTTGCTATTAATGACACAGACAAATAAAATTCAAATTTTAAATGTATCTCTATTGTGTAGGTAAAAGAGGACCTAGATAGTACTTGAAACTGGACGTACAATTGTTGACGTACCGGTTGTCACCTTTCTCTTGTCCTCAAATCTTCTCCTTTAATTATTGATGCTTGGTCAGGGTGACCTGAAAAAGATAATCTAACGATGAAGTAAGTACTATGTGCAAAGAATATATATTGATAATTGGTAAAAATGTACCTTACACCTCCGCAAATACTTTTATAGTTATTGACTGATATGCATCGTGATCCTTGATTAATAGAAAGATATATTGATATATAGGTACGTTGGAATATCTAAAAAAACATTTCTACCATATTTCACTTAATCAAAATATTAAGTATTATTGTAATTGCCATTATTTATTGTGTAGCTTGAAGTATTATTTAATTCGATCGATCACCACGTCACCCATCCGGACCGGTACATTAAATAAGAGTAAGTTAATCATAAATAATACTATTTATTTATATTAAATATTATATATTTCTTCATCATTGTAAAGTAAACTCAAGCATCTTCACATACATATAATAATAAATATCTAAAATTTATCATTTAGTCTTTATAAGTATGTTTTTTCTTTTAGTTTTCTTATTTAAAAGCATATTTTTTTTGGTGTTAATCATGCTACTTTTATTCTATTTCTCCTCTCTAACATATGTTATTTTAAGAATAATGTGTAAAGGTGAAACCAGAGGACACATGCGTCTTTGGGTTCCCCTTCTAAGCAAACTACAAACATTTTCACTTGAGACAACCTCAGAGGTAAAGAGGTAGTGTTTTCCCATTTATACCCCTCCGCATCACGCACAAAACATTTCATATCAATTTCTGCAGCAAATCGAACGTGTTGTTCATAGCTAACACTCTTCACACTCCCACTCCCACTATAGAGTGTAGAAAAACCAAAACCCTAACTTTGTTTTCGTTTCAGGAAACGCATTGATTGGAATGGGTCACGTTGGTTCCAGTAAGGATGGCACCAAGGCAGGGATGACCGCCGCGATGATGGACATCGACGGTGACGACGGCTTCGACGACGACCTGGGTGACCTCGACCCGACCAACGCCGAAATCCTCGAAGAATTCGGCGGAGAGGAGGCGTTCCGATACCACTGCAAGAAGTTTTCGATGCTGTTCTTTGAGGAGTACGGTCTGATCAGCCACCAAATCAACTCCTATAACCACTACGCCAACGTCGGCCTCCAGAGAACCTTCGATGGCTTCGGCGAACTGGTCGTCACGCCCGGCTTCGACCCTTCCAAGAAGGGAGCTAACGAGCACTACCGTTACGCCTCCGTCAAGTTCGGCAAGGTCACGCTAGACAAGCCCATGTTCTGGGGCGGTGAGGGCAACGCGCAGGAGTTTAAGATGCTTCCACGACACGCGCGGCTTCAGAGGATGACCTACGCTTCGAAAATAAAAATTTTAGTTAAAGTTCAGGTAGGAAAAACAGAGTGCCGGTGTTGTTTTAATGTGTGTGTAATGTAGGTTTGTTACCTTTGTTAGAGCAATTTCTGATGTGTGTTTGTGTGGAATTGTAGGTGTATGTTCCGAAGAAGGTTCGGAGTGATAAGTTCAAGACAGGGAAGGAAGAGTACCTTGATAAGGAGATTCTGAAGGAAGATGAGAGGGAGATGATCATTGGGAGATTGCCTGTCATGGTTAAGTCGGATTTATGTTGGATGAATGGTGAAAAGGATGATTGTGAATTTGACCATGGAGGTTATTTTCTCATCAAGGGTGCCGAGAAGGTTGGTTTGTATTTAATTTTTAACGATTTTTAGGTTGAATTTAACTTCGTGTTTTGATTTTTGTAGGCCTTTATTTGTTGAGTTTTACAATAACTACTTTTAAAATCATGTTTAGCAAATTTTCTGATTGGTTCACACTGTAAAAACTTTTACACTGATGGTGAATGGAAATTTATCTCTTGATTATTGCGTGTTTGCGATGTATTTCTCTAATATTTAGGGTATGTTTAGTAATATGGAATTTGTTTCCTGGAAAAAATCGTTGCAGACTTTTATTGCACAGGAGCAACTGTATTTAAAGCGGCTTTGGGTTATGAACAGTCCAGGTTGGATGATTGCCTACAAGTCACAGATGAAGAGAAATAGGATGGTTATTAAACTGGTAGGCAATTCTAGGAATGAAGAAGGGCAGAATGGAGACATGTTTCTTACTGTGTATTTTTTATCAGTTGAGGTTCCTGTGTGGGTATTATTTTTCGCTCTTGGTGTCACATCTGATAAAGATGTTGTAGATCTCATTGGTTGTGACAATGATGATGCCAGAATTCAGAATATTCTCCTTGCGTCTGTTTGTGATGCTGATGAGAAATGTGGAGCATTTCGGAGAGGTAGGAATGCAGTTCAATATTTAGAGAAGTATATAAAAAGTGTACAATTTCCACCTCCTGAGTCTATTGAGGAGTGCCTTGAAATGTATGTCTTTCCTGGAATTAGCGGCTTAAACAGAAAGGCACGCTTCCTTGCATATATGGTGAAGGGTCTCTTACTGGCATATACTGGCCGCAGAAAATGCGACAACAGGGATGATTTTCGTAATAAGAGGCTTGAATTGGCCAGTGAGCTTCTTGACCGTGAGTTGAAAGTGCACATAGCTCATGCTCGAAAGCGAATGTCAAAGGCATTGCAGAGGGACCTTTATGGAGAAAGGGATGTACGCCCAATTGAGCATTATCTTGATGCCTCAATAATTACAAATGGTCTGCAAAGGGCATTTTCAACAGGAGCATGGTCACATCCGTACAAAAGGATGGAAAGGATCTCTGGTGTGGTTGCAAATGTTGGGCGCACTAATCCCCTACAAACCATGGCTGAGCTAAGAAGAGCGAGGCAGCAAGTCCAGTACACAGGAAAAGTTGGGGATGCTAGATATCCGTAAGTAACTTCAAGTTGTAGTTCTTTATTATTATTATTATTATTATTTTCTTCATTTATGCTGTTTGTTACACAACTAAGTTATGGCTAATTCTTTTCCTTTTTTTTTGTATTATAACACGTTTGCGGTTGCAGGCATCCTTCTCACTGGGGCAAGGTTTGTTTCCTCTCTACCCCAGATGGTGAAAATTGTGGACTAGTAAAAAATATGGCTGTCACTGGACTTGTAAGCACCGATGTATCTAATGCATCTGAATCTATACTGCCTACATTGTTGAATTGTGGAATGGAAGAACTTGTCAATGATACTACCACTCATATGGGAAACAAGGACAAAGTCTTCCTAAACGGTGATTGGGTTGGAGTGTGCCCTGATTCCAGTTGGTTTGTGGCTGAGCTACGAAGTGAAAGACGTAAAAATAAACTGCCTCATCAGGTTCACTTTTAATGTGTTTTGTATTCTCTACTAGTCATATTTTATATATCTTTAAGAACCTTCTTTTAATTTGAGCCATGAATGGATCTCACCTTGTGGGCAAAGGCTTTTGCTATTGATGTTATATGTTTTTAATTTCGTTTATAAACTGTCAAATCTTGTGAAGGTCAACAGGTTTAACAGCTTAATGCATGACAACCTACCGCACAGATGATATCAACAAATGATTTAGTTACTATTTAAGCATTTGGAAACTTATGTCTATATTGGCTAATACTTTTGTAACTTAGTTTGTCATCATGAGAACTGTGTTGTCAATGACTAACATCTGCATCACATTATTGGCTTAACTCTTTGGACTCCCTTTTCTCTGTGAATGATGATGCTATTGTTTGAAGACACCCTTCCTCTCCTGGGTTTTCAGTTGTCTATCTCTCCGTCTACATCCATAGCTAGCTGTTGTTGTATCAGTTTTATGAACTTTTTATTGATGGGATTATATTGTTGTCTGCATGTTCTATCATTAAGTTTATTGGGGAACATAATTTTTGTCAAACATCTATACTCTCACTCTCATTATAGTGGTAGTTGCAATACATCAGTACGAGTTAGTTTAGTTGATCCTATTTCTTTTGAACCTGGTGATTACTACTTTCCATGCAGGTGGAAATCAAGAGAGATCAATCTCAACATGAAGTGCGTATATACTCTGATGCAGGAAGGATTCTACGTCCTCTTTTGGTAGTTGGTAATCTTCTCAGGATTAAAAGATTTAAATCCGACCGCTACTCTTTCCGGACTCTATTGGAAGAAGGTGTGATTGAGCTGATTGGACCTGAAGAAGAGGAAGACTGCTGTACTGCCTGGGGTGTTCAGTATTTATTTGGAAAAGAGGGGAAAAGATCTGTGAAGTACACACACTGTGAACTTGATATGTCATTCTTATTGGGTTTAAGCTGTTCACTTGTTCCATTTGCCAATCATGACCATGCAAGGAGGGTACTCTACCAATCTCAGAAGCACTCCTCACAGGCTATTGGCTTTTCTACTTTAAACCCGAATACCAGAATTGATACTTTGTCTCATCAGTTACACTATCCCCAGAGGCCCCTTTTTCAAACAATGGCTTCAGATTGTCTTGGAAAACCAACCTCTCCACTGGGTCAAAGTAAAATACATCCAAAGGCAGAATTCTATAATGGGCAGAACGCAATTGTGGCTGTCAATGTACATCTGGGATACAATCAAGAGGATTCCTTGGTGATGAACCGTGCGTCATTACAGCGTGGTATGTTCAGATCTGAGCACATAAGGAGTTACAAATCTGAAATTGATAATAAGCAATCCTCAGAGAAGAAGCGAAAATCTGAAGACATTGTAAATTTTGGAAAGCTACAGAGTAAAATTGGCCGAGTTGATAGCCTTGATGATGATGGCTTTCCATATGTTGGGGCAAACTTGCAAAGTGGTGATATTATTATTGGACGGTGTGCTGAGTCTGGTGCAGACAATAGTGTAAAGTTAAAGCACACTGAAAGGGGTTATGTTCAAAAGGTTGTGCTGTCTTCAAATGACGAGGGGAAAAATTTTGCGGCGGTTTCATTGAGACAGGTAGGTAACTGGTGACCACCAAAGAACATTATCAAAGATACTTGTGTCTGAACTTGTAGGAATTTCTGCAGTGAACATGACTTGCTGTATGGTCAAGTACATACATGTAGATGGGCATGCATTAAGTTGTGCATCATCTGAACGTGGATGTTTGAAAGCTAACTTCAATTTGATCTCTGGATAAATATCTTATTTACTAATTCTGCAGGTTCGAAGTCCAGTTCTTGGTGACAAGTTCTCCAGTATGCATGGACAAAAGGGTGTTTTGGGATTTTTGGAGTGTCAGGAAAATTTCCCTTTCACCAGACAAGGCATTGTTCCTGATATTGTCATTAATCCGCATGCCTTTCCATCACGACAAACTCCCGGCCAGCTGCTAGAGGCTGCTTTAGGAAAGGGGATTGCTTGTGGTGGTAAACTGAGACATGCTACGCCTTTCTCCACTCCTTCTGTTGATGCCATTACTGACCAGCTTCACAGGTATAGTTTGATCGTACTATTTAGTTTACTTCAAACGCAGTTTGAACTTTGGATTACTGTGTGACCCATTGTTTAGACAATGAACTTGCATTTCTGCTCCTGTTTACTGTATGACTTTTTTCTTATTTGCTTAAAATGTCTTCGATGGTCTCTTGTCTGTGTTCTAGTCTTGCTTTAAAATTAGGAAGTATTTTGCCTAAATTCATTCTTAAAGCTTGTATATATTATGTTCCCGTTGTTTTACTGAGCCCTCACGCATGTTACTTTCGAGGATATGGCAGAGCTGGGTTTTCAAGATGGGGAAACGAGAGGGTATACAATGGAAGGACTGGTGAGATGGTCCGATCACTCATTTTTATGGGACCAACGTTTTACCAACGTCTGCATCATATGTCTGAAGACAAGGTGAAATTCCGCAACACTGGTCCTGTTCACCCTTTGACCCGACAGCCTGTAGCCGACAGAAAACGATTTGGAGGTATCAAGTTCGGTGAAATGGAACGTGATTGCTTGATAGCTCACGGTGCATCAGCCAACCTGTATGAACGCCTCTTTACTCTCAGTGACTCGTCTCAGATTCACATCTGCAGCGGATGCAAAAATGTTTCAAATGTGATCATGCGGCCAGTCTCTGGTGGCCGGAAAGTACGAGGACCTTATTGCCGCCACTGTGAATCTGCAGATGACATTGTGGTTGCCCATGTCCCTTACGGAGCAAAATTATTATGTCAGGAGCTCTTTAGCATGGGCATAAATCTTAAATTTGAAACCCAACTTTGCTAGACGGAACTATTAACATGTCTCTTCTGTTCATTTCCTTGACTTTGTTCAGTGTAGATATCACTTGATGTTTTCTTGAATGCTTTAGCTAGTTGGGAGTATTGCATGATATCCTGAGCTTAACCCGAATGTCGATGCATCATCTCTTTTATAAGGCTAATCATCTCCAAGTCTAACCCCGTTAAAAAAGAGAACTTTGTAACCCTAAATGCTTTGGTTTCACTTGAAGTGAAGGTATGTATAGTATTCAGATGAATAGTTTTTTGCTCTGTAGTTAAACCTGTTTGAGTAAATGCAAAATAACATTTAAGATTAAAATATGCGATTTAGTTCAACAATAGATAATGCATGTTTCTCTATAAGTTAAAGTAAAAACATAAAAACCTTAAACTAAATTTTGGATTCCTTCAAGTGTCTTTTCATTTAAGTATCTAATAATGTTTTTCTGAACATTAATAAATATCGAAAGTTTTCCAATGATGTAAATTGGGATTATTTTTTACTGATGTTGGTGTCATTAAAAAAGATGATAGGACATTTATAAGCTGTCAACAAAAGATATCAATCCATTTTCATTCTTCATGTTTTTTTATTGTTTATTTTGACATTCAATGTGATTAGTTTATGACTTAATGTGTCTTCACAAGGATTGGTTAAATTTACCACTAAACATGGGTCAAAAGGCAAACACATATCTTTTTGTTACACTTGTATAGAAGTGCTAGAAAAAATTTGGCCTGAAAACTCAATTGTTATTATTGGTGGGTTTCTCTTGATTTCAAAACCTTAATTTACAAAATTATACTTATAATAAAAGAAGAATGTTTCGTTACAAAATCTTGAACTTTGAATATAATTCAATGTATTGATTATCTTTGAGATAAACAAGGAAATGATCATTACTCGACACATTACACTTATGATAAGAAATCTTAAAGAAATATTTAGTGACTCTTAACCAAGTGATAAACAATGATAAAGATAAAAAAATTCGATTTATTAGATATTCAAAAGGCAAAGGATTTTTTTTAATAATAATAAAAAATATAAATATATTTAAGATAAAATAAAAATACTTTTAGGAAGTGTAATGGTTTAAAATATTTTTTTTGCATCGTAGTGATAATTTCATAATAAATATTTATAAGCATGCATATATGTCCATCCACTTTACAGATGATCTAAAAACATCATCATCATCATTAAAAAATTGTGCTATTAAACATTTGAGGATTTTTCTTTAAACAATTGTGATTGAAAATATATAAGGACACTTACAAATGGAAAATAACATGTTAAGTGTTAAAAGAAAGAATTATAGCGTCTAACACAAAGACAAAAAATAAAAATATAATTAGTGGTAATAGTATACAATTCTTTCTAATTAAGAATATTACTATTTAAGTATGATGATTCAATTTTGATTTGATCTATTTAATTTCTGTTATGAGATAATTAGTGTCATTTGTAACATATTTACATAAAAATTAATATAATTAATTATCTTACTTTTTTTTAATAATATTTATATTTATTCATTATAAAATAAATAATAAATAAAATAAAAATATATTTAACTTTTCAATTATTTCCAATAATTTGATTCAATTTAAATACTTTCCGTCTATATTATCTTTTTTTATGTTTTTTTCACTCCTTATGATAAACATTTTATACAACAAAATTTGTAAATGTGTTTTTTAATTAACAATTTTTTTTAAAAAGAAATGAACTTTCAAATTCATTTTTAAGAATGTTTAAGATTTTTTTGTTACAAATGAGAAAATCGATTTTTAATTAAATATCTAAGAAAATAAAATAAAATAAAAGAGTAAATTTTTTTTGAGACTTTAAATTTTTTTTTTTATTATTACGTTATTGTTATTATAATAAGAAAAGAAAAAAAAAACTCTTATATAATCAATTATAGGTGTCAATGATGGAAGTTTAAGATCAAACTTTATTTCACATTTTAAGCAACATAACTAATTATGTTGCAAAAGCATATTTGATTAATGATAATTTCAGCTTTTTATTATTATTTGCGTGAAAAAAACATTGGGGCTTATCATTCTTAAAAGCCTTCTTCATTTGACACTCTTCTCTTATCTCCTTCACTCTTTTCAAACTACGAAATTGACATTGTTTTCACATGGAAATAAGAAAAAAAAAACTTGTTAACCTAATTATTAGGGTCTTTTTAATCTAACTTCTAAAAATCATTTTCAAGAATGTTAGAATTTAACGTAACATTTTTAAATTTACCACATTCCTAATTATGTTATTATGGTATAGTCATTTCAGAAAAAAAAAATATAAATACACATTGAAATAAATGCCAACAACACCAAGTGTTCATCTCATGCTCATTGCTTGTTAATTGAGTTTCTTTTCATCTTTCTTGGACTGATCCATCAAAATCTCTTTGATTAAATGGAACTTTTGTGACCTTTCTCCATTTCTTCTAAAGGAACAGCATAGGGTGAGTTCCAATCAGCATTAAAAATTTCCCTAAGTTGAGAGATGATGGCAGTGTTGTATGTCCCAAAGCTGACACCTGCTGTTGTGTAGAAGTAGTCCCATACAAGATTGCTAGTCCCAATGTGTGCCCTTACATCACTAACTGCATATTTTCCATGATTGACTCTTGTAAAATCAGGGTATTTGTTTCCTGTTTTAGTTCCTCCGTGAATAGCAGGTCCTGTCATGTTGAAACCAGGAACCACATAATATTTTATCTCAACTTTTCCATAGCATTTGTTGTACTTTGAGGAAGAGCAGAGATTGTTGGTGTAGAGGAGAGACTTCAGGTACACATCTGTGTTACTGATGGAGTGTGCCCAATATGAAACCAATACCTGTACTGTTGCATTCTTCGAAAACACCACCTGCT
Organism: Phaseolus vulgaris; assembly: GCF_051622355.1. NCBI lineage: Eukaryota > Viridiplantae > Streptophyta > Magnoliopsida > Fabales > Fabaceae > Phaseolus > Phaseolus vulgaris. The sequence goes on along the minus strand of NC_143506.1, from coordinate 16,117,968 downwards.
ATGCGAAACTTTGTTAGAAAGTGAGAATTTTTTTATAGAAATTGTTCCGGACAAGAGTATTGAGATCTCAAACCTAAAACATTTAGTGTAGTCAAGAATATGTAATCTCTTAGCTAGTGTGTAGTCTGTTAAACTCTCAGCTAGTGTGTAGTCTGTTAAACTCTCAGCTAGTGTGTAGTCTGTTTTTTTTTTTATATTCTCTGATATATACTAAAATCTTCACTCTATTTTTTCTTCATCTGATCTTGTTATTGGTCTAATTCAATAATAAATACTTGTTTTTCATTTAGCTGATTTATCTGAGATTCCTTGATTCGTGTTGATACACCATTAACGTCTCCAAATATGAATCTCGGTAGACAATTCATTTATACACCATATCGAACTTGACTCATGACACTATAGAAATGAATTTGAAAAGTCTGAACTTGAGATGTGTAGAGTTGCAGTGGCAACTAGTGAGAATAGGGTTATGCCACATGTCACTCAAAATGGTACCAAACAACTGTAAGAATTTCACGAATCAGGATGCTTTATCTTCTATTAGATTTAGGATAATTTTTTTGCCAAAAGGTAAAAATTTCAGAGGGGCAAAAACAGCAAAAAGAGTGAAGAAAACGCAGGAAGCCAGAACACTTGAAGTTACCTGTGATATTGCAGAGGATAAGGAAGACCAGTAAATTGTTTGGTCCATAAATTCTGACTGACCTAACCAGTCCATTGTACTGATTCTAACTGTCTGGTTATCTCCAACAGACTTGATTGTATCAATCCATGCCTGCTCATCAGCTTGATATTTGCCAAATAATAGCTGCAGCCACCAATAATGCAATGATGATCCAATGAAGATTGGCAACTTAATATGTTCAATATAAGGGTACAGTGTTACACCAGGAATTTTTTTCTTTGAAAATAATGTTGGCAAAAAATTTCAGCAATGACTAGTCTATTACACTTTCATTACATAGGGTATTATGGAAAAATGAGGGAGCAGTTTCTGCAGCAATTCAGACTAAATAATAGGTTTGAATTAAAAGCATAAATAATGGCTTGGAGATTTCTCTGCAAATTGGAGATGGTGCGAGGTGAACTATATTCAGAATTAAACATAAATTTGTCCATTCCTAGCTCTAGTATCGAAGAGCCCTATAGCACTAACTCCCAATTCAATGAGTTGCATTTACAAACTGTATTCAATGAATGAGACTAGAAGATCCATCTCTTCTGCATCTAAATCAATTCCCCACTCATTGTGAACAAGCATGTGATAATAGCACATTTAGAAAATTATTTAAATGGTAATTTTGTGCTACCATGTAACTCTAAGACAACCTATTTCTTCTGTCCAGGTTCCACCCGGAAAACAAAATAACTAGAAGTAAACATTACCTCTGGGGGTGCAAAGGATAGATAGCTGACTTGGGGGAGCTTTGTTGAGTAGTTCTTCCCAGGGGTTTGAAATGGAACCACAAACATATAAGGGTCAGACAGAATAGGATATCCTGCAACATGAGGAGTCTCCAGATATCGAGGAAGAGGTGACCTGTGAAAAATAATTAGATACTGTTATGAACTAAAAGGTGAAGGATGTTCTTTCCTCATAGTTAGTTTACTGTCTCATTCATTTGCTTGCGGATGCAAACTTGTTAAGTTCCATCTGCTTGCTTTCTGAAGTTTGCTAACTCCTGCCTCTCATATTCATGTTCATGGGTAAGACTACATTTTATTTGATGTTAAAATCCTAACCAACCTTTTGTCTTCACATAAAAACACACAGTTAACATTGTTCTAACACTTATTCACAGAGTCGTGTGAACCATTCTATCTTCTCAGAACAGAGAAATTCCAGGGAAGGAAGGAAGTTTTGTTGTATAAACACCTTAACTTTGTAAGAATATTCAAATATAAACAATAAAAAAATGACATCAGAGTATAAAATAGCAAAGCAAATTTCATAAGTGAACTTACTTGCACCTCTCTTCATGATCAATGAAATGTGACCAGCAAGGAAACTTCCTCTCAACTTGCCACTCTTGATCAAACACTGTTTTTGTGTAAGCTGAAGAATTGAGAGATGCAAGTGTCCATAAATTGTCAAAGTACGCCTCAACCTTTTTAGCTATTTCAGAGCAATCAGTAAAATAAATTCCGAGTTCCTTGACCTAGAGCCAGAAAGTAATAAATAATGAGACAAGTATCATGGATTGAACAGATAACAGAAGTCTACAATGAAGAAGAGTTATATTAGCATAAATATCTATTGAGAAGATAGCAACCAACAGAAAGGTAACATTAATGATCAACGGAGAGAGGTAACAAGCAACATAATGACTTTTTAGTACAGGGTCGATGCTTCATAATCTAGATTAATGGAGGCCAATTGACATTAGAAAAAAGAGAGTAAACATAATCAAATATAGCACAGTAACTAAATTACCTGTGTGAGAGATTTCCAGTCATTGTTTGCAGATCCAATATACACATCCCTATTATCAGATATCCAAACTTTGGCATGGACAATGCCGGAGCCCCACCAATCCTCTAACAGCAGTGTCACATTCTCAACATTTGGCCTTCCGAAAGCAAGTTTGGATGGTTCTAAGGTAAAAGTTGGATATACTCCAGAGTGGGACAGTAACCTACCTCAGTACAATTTCCATTTGAACCATAAAACAAAGGTTAAGATCACCTTGCCAATGTATTATAAACACAAACATCCCTCCATGTTGAAAAACCCCATTTGAAAGTTAATAGATGTTCAGTATTCAACACACTCTAAAACCCTTGAAACATGAGCATGGTAAGCCAAATTGAAACGCACCTGATGCTAACATTCCGGTCAGCAGCAGCATCCAACTCTTGATAAAGAGAAACACCTTGACTGGCACCAAATTCATGCATCTGATCTTGAGTGTATCCATAGTCCCCAGATCGAGGATCGCTGGGGGAAGGTAGAAGCTGCCAGTATTGAGCAATTATGTGAAGCCTCGTGGTGGAGTTTGCAGCCAGCCACCGAAGCACATCCCCTACAATTCAATCATGAGTCTCAGAGATGAAAGATTGAAATCTGGGATTAATGTAATCTCGGACCACATAACAATTTCTCAGGACAACACATGTTTCTACTGCCACAAATATTAATAATGACAACTATACCTGTAGAGAGGGTGCCAGGAACATGGTGTAGGTGGGGCATATTGGTGGGAATGGATTGCACTAACCATGCTTTACAGCGAGAAGAGGATGATTCTGATGCAAAAACAGTGTTCGACAAAATCAAAATATTATAACACAGAAAGACACAGTGAACACCAATCCTGGGAGTGTGTCTCATGGTTTTCTATAGTGACCGAGATAGCATAAGCAATAGTTGCACTATAATTTGCCTGCTGTAATACAGCTACTACCCCGGTTGACTTTAATCTGCAGTCAACGGAAACAATGACCAGTGGATCTTCTTGGGATATACGGCCAGCTATCACAGGGTTTCTCATTATTGCAATAAGTAATTCGTAAGAATCTTATGATTCAAAAAATATATTACTTTTAGGATCCATGCAGGCCTTGGCCCTTAACTAGCGTTTACCAATAAAAGAATTTAATTAGAATCATCCAATTTTATGATGATTATTTTAGAAGTTACGCCTTAGATATTATCTTATTAGTTCAGAATATAAAAATCTTTATTAAGTAAAGGGTATCAATATTAAAATCAATTGAATATATTTAAACTTTCTAGATCGGAGCAAAATAAAATAAAATGCTTAACAATGACACCCTCGTGCAGGTGCAAGGATTGCTCTTAAAAAACTGGTGTTTGATTCTAGTACAGTGTTGGATCACATCAATGGTTTCTTTTTTAAGCTTTTAAAAATAATTAGCAGAAGAGGCCATGAACGGTTGCTGCAAAATCAAATAAGTTGTGTAAGAGGGCAATATATTAGGATTACCAAACATTCTGTACGATGGAAGGTCTTACTCTTACACTTGAATGAAACATAAACTACATTACATTTTAATCCAATGCTAATGCACCTTTTTCCTCATTCTGTGCATGCATTGCAAATACGAAAGTAACATCCTACCACTTTACACTTAGACAGCAATTTGAATCTCCCTCCTCATCTTTTCCAAATAATCTACTAACTCCCTAAGAGATGGAATGCCTCTGGTGTCTCAAAGATAGACCATATGATTTGGTATCACCATGGCCTAATGAAGTTGGGCTACTAGAACTCCCTGAAGTCTCCGAGCTCCTATTCTCTCCTTGTACCTTTCTCAGACTCCATAACTTGTCAAAAATTCTCCTTGATCTTGATGGCAGCAACTGAAGGCCACTTTTGCTGTTTTTGCTATTCTTCTTACCTAATTTCCCATTTTTATGCAACTCTTCATCCTTGATCCTCAAATGGCTCATCTGGTTCTTGAGGGGTTGGCAGTTATCTCCCATTGTTTTCTTACACCCCTCATCTCGATTCATTGGAGAGCGTGAAGGGTCATACATGCTGTTGTGGCCGAGTGGTTGAAAGCTGATAGAAGACCTTACCTGATCAAAGAAGAGAACTTGGACTACAACTCGAAGGGGAAGGCATTCATTCTGTGCAGCATGCATGGAAGCCTCCGCTGTCAATTTCCGGACATCCATCAGCCCACATAGTTTCTTCCTTTCGGCTTTAGTCAATTCTGGATGCTCCTGAAGACAGAAGAACAAAGTTAATTACTGAAATGAATGTCATCAGTTAGGTAAGATAGAACATGCAAGATGAACAATCAGCTCCCCCTTTTCCTACTGAAGAAGCTGATCAGAAGTATATGTTTCAGTTGCACATATATATTACCTGTTTCCTTATCATATCAATAAATGGAATGTTGATTATGTTCAGAAAGTATGTTTTATATTTGTTCCTAAACACTTACGTATGAGACAGATAATAATCAAAAGTTAAGAACTCGGCAAGAATAACCAACAAAGCCGTAGAGGATAAACAAAATGCTACCTTTAAGTAGGTGTCTATAGCTCTGTATAGACCATCATGATCTGGTCTAGCAAAATCTGGAATGGATTGTGACAAATCAGCAAAACTAGAGAGGCCAAGATTAGGATCATGTGCAATTTCTCCAAGATAACCATCCACCAACTTGCCAACATTCAATAAAGACCTTCGTGCTAAAATATATTCATCTTCTCCATGTTTATCCTCAACAACATCCATACCACATCTTCCCTTTTCGTCATTCATGTATTGATTCAAAAGACCTTGTACCAAATGAACATCATATGTAGTAGTCTGGGGAGATCTTGCGGGAATCAATAAATCTTTGACACAAGCTTCATGCAATTTGAGGCTAATGCTCTTCATCAATTCCTTTTTTGATGACTCATTTGCACAGACTAATATGGCCACTCTCAATAGCTTCAGTAAGAAACTACACGAACAACCAATGCTATTATCATATGGCAATAAACAGACAATTGTTTCTACCACAGATTTAGTCCTTGAGGCATTGGCACCATAAACCAATGTATCCACAGAATCAGGTATCCATCTAAAGGCATAGGTTTGTAGTGCCTCTCCAATAACAACACCATCCATTCTTCCCATAGATTTCACAGTAACCATTACTCGTTTGTAAAGATCAATGTCCAGCTCACATATGTCTTCAACCCACCAATCCTTAGGAACAGACTCAATTTTCTCTAAAAATGTCATCTTGTCCTCAACAATTTTATCAGGTTCAGATAATTTCCTATTATAAGTGTAAGACCAAGTGATGTACGCTGGGTCCACACTAGTTTTAGAAGCTATGGAGTCTGTGCATCTCCCAATGATCTTCAGATCCTCAGACCATGGCAGAAGAGATTTAGAAGTTTGGAGAACAATAATAGAATCCTTCCAGCAACGGAAGATACTTGAGTTAAGAAACACCTCAATCTTTAAAACCAAGTTTCCTCTATCAACATCCTCAGTCATCTCAAGATACTCAGCAGCACAACGAGCAGCTACAACATTGTAAGCATTAAGAGTAACAGTTATCCCATAACAGAATTTTGCACATATTTCAAAGGCCTTTGGTCCTCCAGGAAAATCATCCAAGTAAATGTCATCAGAGTTCTCTTCATTAGCTTTTGATACCAGTTTTTGTAGTCGGTTGCTCTTTGACAGTAGAGGGAACTGCAACTCTTAAAAGCTCAAAATTAGTAAACAACAAAGGGAGCGAGCAAAAGGCTAGTTGTGTCACCTAAAAACCATAAATTTGTGGTGGGTGGGGGGCCGGAATGCACACTTAATGCGCATATTAGAACATAAACTTGTCCCATTACTACAACTCTTTGATTGTCTAAGATAGTAACATTTCAATTATGAATATTCCCAAATTAGTACGAGCTACATTATTTTGTAACCCTGGTCATACATATCATACCATTAGATTAATTGAATAAAATACAGCACAAAAGTTTGGATGCCAAAAAAGTATGTACCTTGTGAAGGTGAAATGTGACATCACCAACATTAACAGTAACATCTGTAGCCAATTCAGATGACACATACCTGCATGAGAATTAAATTTGGTATGTAAGCTTGTAAAGGGCAGTTTTTTTACAGGGAAAACTAAAAAGGGACACACAAAACACCCCCGGTGTTCAAAATGTATAAGACTGTGTGCATAATTAATCACATGCCATGTCTGAAAGCTTTGTGTCAACTTATGGTGGAAGAAGTGATTAAAGTTATGCCGGGAAGTGAGATCCTTCAGGCAAAATACTTAAATCAAGATGTGTGATGTTCATCCTAATCTTACACGTTGTTCTCGTCTTAGCAGCAATCAAATAGCTCCCAGGCCAAAACCTGATGGTATGTCTGAAGCAAAAAATAATCCTTTTTTACATATTAGATTTGTTGATTAGCTTATTTTCAAGAAAAATAGTGTTTCTTTCCAACTTTCTGAGAATGTTTTTGAAAAATAATCAACTATTTCCTTGGAAACAATCTTTGGGAAGAAAGGCAATTGTCTGTCACGTCCTCATCTACTTGCAGGGAAGAAAAATGAATGCAAGACAATCTAGTCCCAGTTAACAGGTAATTGGATACAATTCCAAATTAATATTGATTAACCAAAGATGTCTCCTATCTGCACACATACATATACCACACGCGTAACAGATGACATTTCATTGTCAAGCATGCCTTAGAACAGACAAAAAAGGGACCAAACCAGGTTAAGCCACCTCTGTAAAACATTCCACCCTCAAGTGAAACTCTTTAACCTTATTATTATTATCGGGGAACGAGTCCTAGCAAATTTTCTCAGGGTCCACTAGAACCTCATTTGGATTTTTTGCATCTATCTTTTATTTTATTTTTCATGCCAGAATGTCCACATCCACTTACACAAGGAAACAAACACAATAATGAGTGCCCCACCCCAGTACCATGGCATACAAAAACTAGCGAGGCAAAATAAAACATATACGGCGAGTTTATTAAAATTGTTTTATCAAAAAGGCTTGTGTCCAGCCATAATTGAAGGTACTCCACATCACTTTTATGATGGACCACAAGCTCGTGAAAAACAGCACAGTTCAAAGGATGGACCACGATCTCTTTCTCCCACCCTTTTTGGTTACCAAAAACAAAATTTGAATGTTAACACACTAGAAACAAAATTAGAATGTTAACATTATTCCTAACAAGAGAAAATAGTCTAACGCTCCCAGTGTTGTATACTCTTATCCAATCAATCACAGATCATCATGTATGATAAATTGTTGACTTTTACAACAACTACCTTGAAAATTTACATCAACCATGATTTCTGATTGGTTTGAGAGTGTAATTTTTTTCTGCATTAACATAGAAATGAAACTCTTCTAACTGGGGTGTGTGGACAAATCTTGTTTTTAATTTGAAGTCAAAAAAAAATCCTGGTAGGGGCTGGCTAAGCTTAAAGAACTAACTGCATGTGTGATGAAATGAAGGTGTTATTGAGGTTGAATGGTGAAGAGGGGTGCAAAATGCATGCAGGATCTAATCAAGAAGGAAAGGAAAGAAGAGAAAGAGAAGGTGTGAGGCTGTGAGATGAACACTGGCACTGACCTGATACAGTTTCCATCAGCTTGAAGAGCATCAGGCTTGGAACCCAACTTCATGAACTTCATTTCTCTTTTTTCTCTCTCTGAGAACAAAAGCAAAGCAAATGTGATTCAGAGAAACACAGTGCAGAATGGAGTTGGAATCTGAAGTCAAGTTTGCATTGCAGGTAAGGTAAAAAAGAAAGAAAGAAAAGAGGAAGACAGGGTGGCACTGCCTCATCCTGAGGTATGTTTGGACCCTTTTGTCCCTACTCTTTACTCTTTTTATCCACTTTATCCCTGCACATTCCATCCTTGTCTTGTAGTGTTTTTACCTTGGATGATGATGATGATGCTATCTGTGTCGTCACACGTGCCTTTTCCATTCTCTGATGACGTAATAACTCAATTCTTTCTTCCTCATTCTCTTCACTCTTTCGTACACTTGCAATTGCAACAACCGAACCAAATACCACCATGCTTCTCCAACACTTCACAGTAATAAATTATGATTTCAAGTATCCAATTATTTCTGTGTTATCTCTTTGGGCCCAAAGCTTATCAAGATTTTCTAAATCATAATTCTAAAAAGTCATAGCTTTTAACTAACATACTTCAAACAATAACACGTGAAGCCTTTAAGATTAACTCCCTATGAGACAACCTTTTGCAAGTGTTGTTATGTTTTTAAAACTAGTTTTTTAATCTCTTTATTTTTGTGAATTTACTATTTACAAGTAAAGCTACAAGAAAATATCATTATTTGAATTAAGAGTTTTGTAAAGGTAGAGAATGAGATATAAATCTTAACAGTAAAAATCATATTTCCTTAAAATAAAGAGAAAGTCATAGAGTTATTTTCGAATTTATTTTTATTAAATAAATCAAACTAATACAAATATTTTAATAAAATAAAATAATAATTAATAATAAAAAATATATACTTATTTATAATAAAAATTATATAATAATTTTTATTATAAATATAAGAATGCTATTTACATTTAATAAAAAATAATTTTTAATTACAATTTTTAAATTTATGAATATTTAAATTATTTATTTTTATATAATAATTTTGATAATTTTTACATATATTCAAAATTTTATATGTAAACTATTATTTTCTCAAGTAACTTTTTTTTCAGAAATTAGTTATTGAATTATATTATATTATACTACTGATAATCTTAATTCATCTAAATTTACACAAAAAAAAATACTTAATATTTGATTATTTTATTTTAAAAAAAAAAACAATGGTAAATTTGTAATTTCATATTTTAAAAAAAATAAAATATCTCACAATTATCATATCACACACAAATTTCAATAATTTTTTTCTCGCAAATCCACTATACCACGTCTCAATCCAAATATATTTTTTTCACACTTTCCTCCCAAATCCTCACATATTCACTTTTCATATCCTTGTATTTCTACTTCTCAATACAAACACAACCTTAATCTAAAAACTTAAAATCTAAAAGACACTAGTGTATATTTCTCATGTTATTACTATTATTTTTCATATTTTTCTTTTTTCTTGGATTTGTTCCCATGACTTTTTAAATATTTACAAAAATCACTTAAAATTAACAGTTAAATAATTCATTTTAAAAAGAACAATGCTACATAGGTAAAAGAAAACTGGTACAGTGAATTCCCATTAAAAAATAATACAAAAGTAATCTCAAGAAAATCACGAAAATCATACACCAGAATATATACATGTTTCAAAGTTATAATCGTTTTAGCTTGATACATATGTTTCATTAAGAAAATAGTACTTATACTTAGAGTTTAAAGTTACATTTGTAAATTAAACTGTTTTGATTTAATATAATAATTTTGTAAGATGTAATATTTTAGTGGATAAAAACAAAGGTATATTATTTTAAATTTGAAAAATCATTATACTTTTAAAATAAAGCTAACTTACTGTATTAATTATATTTTTCAAACTGAAAGAGATAGCAGTGTAAGAAAAACTTATTCACCTTTAAAAAATTAATAAGGATTAAAACTTAATTATAATTTTTACAGAAAAAAAAATATTAAAGCAAAAGGTATAATAATATGAACTTATTTTAAAAATAAGAAATCAAACTTAGAGTATTTAAAAATGCACAACATCAATTTTACATGTAAAACTTCATTTTCGAAAGTGACAATCCACCCTCGGCACTTGAGCATTTTAAAAACTTCACGATAAGTATATTATAATACTATTTTAGTGGCATGCTTTAAGAAACTAATTTAATTTAATTATGTTGTAATCCTTCTGCATAAATATTCCCTTTCCAATGATAATATCTTTCGGATGTTTTACTTATAAGTGGAAAATGCAAGAAATAATTTAGCATCAGCTCTTGACCAAATAAGGAACTACCTATATCATAAACGTTGCTTTGAGTTGACACTACCTCGTGAGTAACAAACATCTTGATGAATGGTGAAAACGATTTTGCTTCAATCTTGTAAGACTACATGCACATGACTTAATATTGTTTTATGTGTTATTATGGTTTTTGGTTCAAGAAGGAAACATAACTATTTACTTATATAATTTATACACTTATCTTAAATGGTATGTCTCTATCGGATACAGAGTGTCAATTCAAAAAATATTTGTTGAATTTTTGATAATTTTAGCACAGTTCTAACACAATTTTAAAAATGACAAATACAATAATTTTCTAAAAATTCAAATTTATTGTATCAATTTTAATTATGATTATAAAAATAAGGAACAAATTTTTGTATGAAAAATATTTTCATGCTAAAAAAAATCTGAAACATACTTGTGCACATAAATATTTTTTATCAATTTATATAATTATAATATATAAATTTATGTTTTCGTATCTAAATTTAAGAGATTATACGGTGTTCAGTCAATGTCTACATAATTTATAATACAAAGATGAAAAGATATATTTAATATTTTATTTGTGTAGATAAAATCTAGTATTCAACGACGACATGCTATTATTTTGTTCCTTTTGCCAAGTTATCCTTGTGCTAATTTGTTTTCTTTATTTATTTATTTTCATTATTTATCTACAAATATTATTGAATACAATTTTTTATTAGTTATTTTAAAGATTTTCAATAAAGAGAAAAATAAATAAAGAAAAGACAAAATTAAATATGCAATTTTAGTTTGCAGTCTGTAATACCATGCCAACACACACCCTAGTGTCACCGGTTCAACTATGTTTTAAATTATTAATTATTAATTACGTCATTTACTATGTTAGTATATTAGTGTTACATCATTGTTACATATTATGTTAGTAATTATGGTTTAAAATCTGTCTACAGATTAACAACAGACCAACACTTATAGTGAAAAGCATATAACTAAATGCACAATAAAAATAATTCAATAACCAAAATTTCACACCAGAGAAATTTAAACTAATAAATGATAACGGCTTTTAATTTTGTAAATTTCTGTAATAAAGTCTTTGAAAAAGATAATTGGTAATAATTTCAAAAGTATTAAAGAGTGAATTAAAAAGATTTCCTAATGATTTTTTTAGTTTGAAAAGTAAATTAAAAAAATTTCAAAAACTAGTTTAATATAAAAATATTACTACATGGGGAGAGTAATGAATGTTCTTGCAAATTCTGAGATCTGATTTCTGTAGTCTTACGTATAAATGAAGAAGTGAGGTTAATTAATTATTTCATAAATCCCATTTATGCCCTGGAGTCCTGAGAGAAAGTAGAAAAATATCAAAACGCGTTGGGTCAGATTCAACTAGAGGCACCTAAGGGGCAACATCATATATAAGTAGAATGCAGTAACTGTACCTAATTGTAACCGGAGAAAAACTGATTCAGCACCGAGTCCTATCTCTCTGTGGTCGTGACTACGCTTCTTCTTCAAGTCGAAGCGCGTGAAAAAGAGACTCCAGATCTGGATCTCGAACGCCATGGCGTTTTGGAGATCTCTCGCCTTCTCTGCGGTTCTTCTGCTTCTCATCCATGGCGCTCACTGCTTCTACCTCCCCGGCGTCGCTCCACAGGACTTCCAGAAGGTAACCTTTGATTTCTCCTAACACGTCTATCGGTTATTTTCTAGCTTTTCGATCCGTGCTTGAATCTCGATAAGCGAGATCTGAGTTTTATTGGATTTATATTGTGATCGATATTAGGTTTTTTTTGTTATGAAATTGTTATTGTTTTGCTGAAACTCGATACAGGAGCTGGAAGTGTGTGGTAAGTAATATGGAGTGTGAAGTTTAGATCGCTTCTATGAAGGACTTTCACTTCGTAACTCTGAACCGTTTTTTGTGTGTTTATGTATCTATTGCTAGATTAAAGGTCTGATTTCTATTACTTGCGGTTTATCTGTTACAGTTTGGTTATAATTGCAAATTGCAACGTTTGTTTTCGTTGATGAATCGATCTTACGATGGCTGTTTTAATGCTCTACAGCTAACTAGACATGGATGTTTGTTTTATTGTATGTGGAACTTTAAAGGATTTTGGAGAATAGGATTTCTTTGTAGATGTGAATTGCTGCAGTGCCTACCTTCTACTTCTCTTTGTATTGAGAAATTTATTTTCCGATATTTGGCATTGATACTATTTGAAGTTAACGGTTAGAGCTTTACAGAAAAAAAGGATACTAACTATTGTCTCCTAGGTTTTGCCTTCTATCATTGTAATGTATGCAATGTGCCTTTACCTTCTAGTCTTACCCTCCTTCCAGTTTTATTTAAGGATTTCAGTTGTTTTTAATTACAAAAGACATGTCATTAGATTGTTTTGCATAAAGTTCTGTCTCAGTATCTATCACTTTGCTATCTTGTTACCAACTATAATGTTACTTATGAAGGATGGAAAAGTATTTTTGACTACTGTCATGTAGCCCCCTTCTAAAGAATTGTCTTGCTTGTAAGGTGGACAAGATGAGGAGTATTTAGAGTTCATTATGGATCTACTTCTCAAGGCCTTTATCCACAATTTTCTTCAAACGACCTATGTAGTATTTAGAATTCATTATGGATCTACTTCTCAAGGCCTTAAATGACTTGTTACATATTTATTTGCTGCAGGGAGATCAATTGCAAGTGAAAGTAAATAAATTAACGTCAACAAAGACCCAGCTTCCATATTCATATTATTCGCTTCCTTATTGCCCCCCACCAAAAATACAGGACAGTGCAGAAAATCTTGGAGAAGTGCTTCGTGGTGACCGCATTGAAAATTCTCTTTATGCGGTCAGTTTTACTTGTTTACTCTTGACAGTTTAATTTTTTTTGACAATGGCAATAAATAAATTCTTGGTAATATGTTTTCAATTTAGGAACAATTAAGTAATTAAATACTGAATTTTCTGACCATGTTCAGTTCAATTATTTGACACGAGTAATCATTTATGGACTGTGTGAGTGGTTAACTGGTTGTTCATTTTCAAGTTGATTTTTTTTTTTCATTTTTAAACTTTTATGAGTTCCCTTAATTTTGTTATGGTTATGAACTGTTTTCTGACCCATTGATATTTTGCAGTTTAAAATGCGTGAGCCACAAATGTGCAATATTGTGTGTAATATTAAACTTGATGCTAAAACTGCCAAGGAGTTCAAAGAGAAGATCAGTGACGAGTATCGGGTGAACATGTATGATATGCCAATAATTGTTCTATTATTTTCAGCAAGTATTATTACAATTGTAATAGGCTTGTTTCTTACAGTAGTGCTGCCTTTCATGCGCAGGATTCTTGATAACCTTCCTCTAGTTGTTCCCTTGAAACGAAATGATCAGGATTCTACTGTTTATCAGCTTGGTTTCCATGTTGGACTCAAAGGGCAGTACAGCGGGGTATGCTCATTATTTAAATAGCACTTTGACTATTGTTATTATTAATTTGTTATGAATGCCAATTAGTATCTTTTTCTTATTTTGTCTAAATGTGCAGAGCAAGGAGGAGAAGTATTTTATTCACAACCATTTGGCATTTACTGTCAAGTACCATAAAGATGTGCTAACTGAATCTGCTAGAATTGTGGGCTTTGAGGTTAAGCCATTCAGGTAATTATTTTTGTGCTGTCATATTAATTTATTCCTATAAATTCCCTAACTGTAGGAATTGCATGCAATGTGTTTTGCTTGTGATTGGTTCATTCTTTTGTGATATTTAGTGGTGACTTTTCATAACTGGGTGTTAATCTGCAGTGTTAAACACGAATATGAAGGTAAATGGGAAGGAAAAACAACTCGTTTGACAACCTGTGACCCTCATGCTAAAAACACAGTTGTCAACTCCAACTCTCCCCAAGAGGTTGAAGAGGGCAAGGAAATTATCTTCACCTATGATGTTGAATTCCAGGTGAGTCAAAGGAGATGATATATTTTACATGTTTACTTCATGGTGTAGTGTGGTTATTGGAATGAGCTATAAGAAGTTAAGGTATGGTTTGAGAGGAGAAGCTGTTTAAGATCATGTTTGCACTAATGGGCATGTTTATTATTTTTCACATCATGATAAATCTTCGTCCTTCTAGTTGGATTCTTCTTTAAGATCCTCCCTTTGTTGTTATATGATGAAATGTGATTGTGGGCTGTATTTCTTATTATCTGCTATTACCTTTGGCTGGCGTGTACAGGAGAGTGATGTGAAGTGGGCATCAAGATGGGATGCCTATTTGCTAATGAATGATGATCAAATCCACTGGTTCTCTATTGTTAATTCATTAATGATTGTTCTCTTCCTTTCGGGCATGGTGGCAATGATAATGCTGCGTACACTGTACCGTGACATTGCAAAATATAATGAGCTTGAGACCCAAGAAGAAGCCCAGGAGGAGACTGGTTGGAAGCTTGTCCATGGTGATGTATTTAGGCCCCCTATCAACTCAGATTTGCTGTGCGTTTATGTTGGAACTGGTGTTCAGTTTTTTGGCATGATGCTGGTAACCATGTTATTTGCTGTCCTTGGGTTCCTTTCGCCTTCAAACCGAGGTGGGCTGATGACAGCCATGCTCTTGCTTTGGGTTTTCATGGGAATATTTGCTGGTTACTCATCAACTCGCTTGTACAAGATGTTCAAAGGATCGGAGTGGAAAAAAGTTGCCCTCAGGACTGCAACCATGTTCCCTGCCATTGTCTGTGCCATTTTCTTTGTTTTAAATGCTCTCATATGGGGCCAAA
The DNA here is from genome assembly GCF_051622355.1 of Phaseolus vulgaris. Taxonomy (NCBI): domain Eukaryota; kingdom Viridiplantae; phylum Streptophyta; class Magnoliopsida; order Fabales; family Fabaceae; genus Phaseolus; species Phaseolus vulgaris. Next base: position 16,102,730 of record NC_143506.1, on the reverse strand, counting down.
AATCTTCTGGAGCTGTGCCATTTGGTACAATGTTTGCTCTGATCTTTTTATGGTTTGGGATCTCAGTTCCACTTGTTTTTGTGGGTAGCTATGTCGGATTCAAGAAGCCTGCAATTGAGAATCCTGTGAAAACGAACAAGATCCCCAGGCAGATTCCTGAGCAGGCTTGGTACATGAACCCAGTTTTCTCAGTTTTGATTGGTGGAATACTCCCGTTTGGAGCTGTTTTCATTGAGCTTTTCTTCATCCTCACATCAATCTGGTTGAATCAGTTTTACTACATCTTCGGATTCCTCTTTTTGGTCTTCATCATCCTCATTGTGACTTGTGCTGAAATAACCATTGTGCTCTGCTACTTCCAGTTGTGCAGTGAGGATTACTTGTGGTGGTGGCGATCATATCTTACCTCTGGTTCCTCTGCACTTTACCTCTTTCTTTATGCAACTTTCTACTTCTTCACCAAGCTTGAAATCACAAAGTTGGTATCTGCGATATTTTACTTTGGGTACATGCTTATAGCTTCTTATGCATTTTTTGTGGTGACCGGTACTATCGGATTTTATGCATGCTTTTGGTTCACTAGGCTCATCTACTCCTCAGTCAAAATTGATTAGATATAGCAGTCAGCGGTTTGGACCAATCTACTATACTTCTTAAAGAATGAAGAAAGTTTGTGTAAGGATTTTTGAGATTCAGATACTAGCATGTTCAGATGTAACCTATTCTATACAATTTTGAACTGTGTCGACAGTATTTTTTTTTAAATATTTTAATTGCCTTTGTTGAATTAGGATTCACGTTTCAATACAGAAGATTTTAGGTTGGTTCGACTGCCTTGTCAAACGGCCTTTTATGTGGTAGATGTTATATTACTGGAGCACTTATCTCTATTGAAGTGAAATTTCCGCTATATTTATTTTGAAATACTAATATCACCTTTAAATATGGTCTATTTTACGATTTTTTTAAGAAATTTGTTACTATTAAAATAATTTGATGACTTTATATTGATATAGAAAGTTATTTAAGTTTTTTTCGTTAAAACTAATTAGGTCATAAATGAGTTTCAATATTTTTTTAATAAACCAAATTCAAACTTTTAATTAATTAACGTTTTAAATTCAAACTTCTAATTAAATTTGGTTAAATAAATGAGTCAAGATTAACTATTAATATCTTTTACAAGCTTCGAATTTGGATAAATTTGATTACGTTCATACTTCCGCCTAATTCTTTCATAAATGCATAAAAAGAATCTTAATTGTTATCAAATTTATCTTTTGTAATACATGTAAATGTTTAGGGTGAATTGGATATAACATTGATAATTTTTGGTTAGTAATAATTGTCTCTGACCCTGACTTATTTAATGTTAATATCATTGCAGATAATTTCTACAAAAATGATTTATAGACACCCATATCTATAGACTCCCATGAGACAGAGAACATACAAGAGAGAGAAAAATCAACATAATAAAACAGACAAAAAAAGTAGTGAAATAAAATATATTAATTATATTATTACTCTAATTGCCTGTTAAAATTGGTAGAGTGAATTCCAAGTTCCAGAATAATCGCTCATTAATATCAGTTTTCTTTACCGTTGTTCTAACCGTTCAAGGGCCCTCATAGTATCAGAAGACTCAGTACAGTGGCCCCCACATACTGTGCTGTGCAGTCTTCTAACTCTCAACGGCTAGTTTCTCTCCTCTTCATCACCATAAATACAACACGCCTAGCAGTCACCATAGCATATCACCACTTCGTGCTTCTGAGAGTAAGAAAGGTAAAATCTTTCACACACCCTTTTCAGTTCTCAAAAAGGAAATGACCATGGCTAGTTCCTCAAGAGCCGTCTCTGCTTCCCTTTTGTTCTTTTTCCTTCTCCTTGGTTTCTCAGCAGCTAAGGAACTATTAGTTGGAGGCAACATTGATGCTTGGAAGATTCCATCTTCTGAACTAGATTCTCTCAATCAATGGGCTGAAAAGTCTCGTTTCAGAGTTGGCGACTATCTTGGTAACTTCCCAAGAACACAACCATTTAGTTAAAAGTTATCTTTATCTGAAAATGATACAGGTTAAAATGTATTGCAATTGCCTGAAAATTTTACCCTTTCTGATACTATTTTCATCTCCATACCATTCATGAGTAACACCTTTGTATTGGCAGTGTGGAAATATGAGAGTGGGAAGGACTCAGTGTTGGAAGTAACAAGGGAGGAATATGGCAATTGCAGCACCTCCAACCCCATCAAAGAGTACAGTGATGGGAACACAAAGGTGAAGCTAGAGCGTCCTGGGCCATTCTACTTCATCAGTGGAGCAAAGGGGCACTGTGAGAAGGGGCAAAAGTTGGTGGTGGTTGTGATTTCTCCAAGGCACACATTTCGTGCAACTTCTCCAGCACCTTCTCCAGCAGAGTTTGAAGGTCCAGCTGTTGCTCCTACTAGTAGTGCTACAACGTTTCAAGTTGGTCTTGTCACTGTTGTGGGAGTGTTGGCTATGTATGTGGGTTTTCTCGTGTAAATCAATCACCCCATCTCATCATTAGTATGACTTTGGTGGTGACGTTCTTATAATTTGTGGCTAAATTCTTTTGTAGCGAATATATCATTCTTTTCTATAAATTTAAGATGGCTTATTTATTAATTCTTTTATAGCAAATATAAGAGCTTTGCTTCTTTCTATATTGGAAAACTTTCGGCATTCACAACCTGAACTGCGCTGATTTGTTTGATAGAATCTTTTAAGTTGATTTATTGTAATTACTATTATCTTAAATTTTTTACATAGGAAGAAGAAAAGTTAAATTATATTTTTATTTCGTTCTTAAAAAATTCACTTTTTTCTCCACACTTTTGTCACTTCTTGAACCGCAGTGTCCTTTTTTTCGCATTTTTTTGCCTGATATTTAAAACATCCTAATTGATTATTTTTCACATAATTTTACATTCAGAGGTGGAAAATCAATATTTTTGTTTAATTTTACTCTTTGAAAAACTTTTTCATCACTGCCAACAATATATATACCAAGTGAGCTTGTTCATTTAATTTTTTTAGAAGCTCCATTATAGTAAGCATTTGAGAGGATTTATTGGTGTGAACTTTTGGTAATCAATTTTCTCTTAAAGATCTTGAGAACTTGAAGCATGTCCTATAATCACATCGAATTGGTTCTTGAAATTAGGAACCCATAATAAGCAAGTGGAAATCCTAGAGCCTAAGCATCCAAAATTGAGACATGTACATTGTCGATCTGCAAATCCAACCCCAACAGTACCCATTTGTCTATTGAAAACTTACATTAACCAAAAACTAAAATGTTGGATATTAGAAACATTCAACATGTTTACAGTGAACAGTAATGAGATTTTGTCGCCAAAAAGAGAATGGAAGCCATCCCCAAAAGCATGGAAAAGCAACAACGCTATGGTGAAATTCCCTCTTACGGACACAAAGCTCCACCTTGTTCACACACTGGACATAAAATTCAAAAACAATAAAAACAATAAATAACAAAATGGAAATCTGCAAATTGAGACCAAAATACGTATAGTTTTCAAGCAAGTTGCAGGCTTTCACTTAGATTCTATTCAGTTCGAGAAGATTTATGAGCATACAAGAAAAGCATATAAACTTCACACGAAACAACCAACACAATCTAGGTAATTCAGCAGTGAGTAGCTTTGTTCCATGCATTTAAATTGACATTATCAATATTATATTAGACGCACAAACCAACTTGTTCAAGTTTTTCCTAAAGGCCACTACACTTTCAGTCCCATGATTACAACGAAGACAGAGCCATTTCACAATATTTCTAGAAAATATATGACAATTAGCATGTATACTGTTCTTTAATTTCATATTTCCAAATGAATTGTTTGTTACTTGTCAAAAGAAAAACAGCTGATAGGATGAATTGCCAAAATTTTCTTGTATAGCAGATTCACATTTTTTTTTTTTTTTTGCATTGAAGATCACATCATTGAATGAAGATTTAAATAAAAATCACAAATTATATATTCAAACTTTTTAGTCTAAACCCTAAACCAATTGTGCTCAAAATTTTCATTAACTCATAAGACACTCTATTGCCCTCTGCACAATGAGCTCCAACAGGAGGGCTCAAGACAGAAATACTTGGGTGAGTTGCTAGAGTGAAAAGCACTCAACACGCCATATATATTCAAGAGACAATTATTAAGAATAATAAAGAGAAGTTGATATAATTCCCTAACTGATGCATGAATCTGAAGAAACACTTATCCTAGAGTTTAAGTGCTAATTACAGGTCCATTTCCAACACTCCTCAAGCCAGATAAGCATATAAGTTTAATGCTACAAGCACGGAACAAATAAATTGAATTTGTGGACACATAAGATGTTGTAAAGATGTGTCCATTACGCACTGCCGCAAACCAACGCCCTTGTCAGAATTGTTGATTTGTTTTGTCGCAGGATGTATAGCCAGTTTTTCTCCAAAATTTTAGGATTTTGTGTCAAACAGGGAGGGGCTTTAGATGGAGCTCTCGTTGGAGTTAACAACGGCTGTGGACGGCGATAATGTCCCCAGGCCCTATGAATTACAGATGTGGACTTTAGATGCCTAATGGTTATATATATAGGATACGGAGACCCTATTCATATATAGTTACTAGTTAGCATGACAAAAATCCCAATTGAGAAATAAGATTTTACACAATTCACATGGTAGAAACAAATTTGCTAGGTCTTACAGTTTCTAATAATAATGATCCCACAATAGTGTACTAAGAAACATATTAATACTTAAAACACTAGTTAAGTCCCAGGATGCAAGCCTAACAAAAAAAGTATCAAGCCTTGCAATATTTATAATACACTTCCGTCTTTTTTTTTACTTTTTTATGATAGCATTGTCTAGGACATGCTTAGCCAATAAAAGGTTTAGGGATGTTGGCCACATGCTGAACACGTATCCAATAAGTGATGTTTAAAAAGTGTTGAACATGCTGACCTACAAAGGTGTGGGTACTTCCTAGATCAAACCCGATCAATCTAATACAAAATTGAAAATGGTGATCTCTCCTGGTGGCCAGATGATGTGGAGAAGTAAAAGATAGAGAAGAGCGGATCCAACCCACTCTAATACCAAGTTGAAGATTGAACATTTTGATAAATTGCTTGAGTGAAAAAGTACTCAGCAAGACATAAAGAGCAGTAAATACAATTCTCCAACTAATGCATGAATCTGAACAATCATGTATCCTAGAATTTAAATGCCAGATATAATACTGCTTTCAACAAGGAGGAATGGAGAACCTGGAGGGATCAATTCACTGACCCAATTCACTTCAAAACATGCTAGAGGATTGAGTCTCTTCTCATATAATACCAAAGAAGTATTCCCTCTTCAGTCATATATCAACCCCAAATTGTGGTGTGTTGTTGTAAATTGTAGATTAATAGGATAAAATATATTCTCATTATCTTCATAGTAATTATGAAAATAAATATCTTTAGAATCTTCCTATTCATTTCGGCATATTTTTATTTCCTTTTTAAAAGTTTTGGTTATTACAAATAGGGATTGAGAATGTAATTGGTGTGATTGATATCAATAAAATAATTCTTTATTTTCTTACAAGGTTCAAGTTGGTATCAAAGCCTATCCTAGCGAGGTTTGTTGGGCCTATCGTGTCACCTACAAATATCTAGTCTAATGCTCAAGATGTCCATTCCTCAAGGAAAAGTGTAGAAATTTAAAAACTTATCATGTGTCACTAACAAGGCTCTAAAATTACTCTAATTTTTAAAACTATCCTAATAGTACAACAAAAAGTGTACTCCAGTAGTACAGAAGATTTTGACACATCATAATGGTGTCAACGAAGGTGTCATAAGGACACTAACAAAACACCCTATTGTGTTAACAAAGCCCTAGCGGCTGAAATGAACTTTATTTTCAAAGTATGGATTCAAAAGTGAACCAATACCAGAGAGGATAGGCTTGAAAATCTTTACAAGGAGGGTGAAGAACACCTTCAACACAAAGAAGAAGACATTTTTTAAATCTCCAAAAGGGACAGTGTCGATAGCCATCAACACTTCGAATAAAAAACGAAACAACCCAGGATAGTTGGTAACATTCTGAGTTGCCACCTATAACCAATCAAAACACATTGCTCATAGCAACTGTTAGTATCGATAGTAGAGCAACAGGAACGAGAATAAACTGAGGAGTGTTCCAAACTGGCATTTATGCAAAAAGCCATGGCCCACAGTAATTGAACTTGGCCACAGGCAACTTCGCTATCATCAATCACATGATTAGTCATGTTTCCCTTGAGTTGATGAAAATATATAACTTGAATTATGTAAAAAAATCTAGTGACTTAAAACAAGATAGAGTGTCTCAAAATGTTGATGACTATGATGCTCTCCTTTTTGGAGATATGAAAGATGTCTTTCCTGTGTTGAAGGTGTTTTTCACCCTCCACACAAAGATTTGCAAGGCTATCTCCTCTAGTATTAGTTCAGTCTAAATGAGTACTTAATAAATTAAAGTTTATTTTATCCACTAGGGCTTTGTTAACACCAATAGGGTGTTTTTTTAAGTGTCCTTATGACAATTTTGTTAACACCATTAAGATGTTTAAAAAATTTCTAGACTAGAGTACATTTTTTGTTCTACTACAAGGGTAGATTTAAAAATAACTATTAAAGTGATTTTAGTGCCTTGTAGTTGTCCTAAACATGACAAGTTCTTAAATTTACACATTCTAGAAGTAAGTATATATATATATATATATATATATATACTCAACATATTTTTATTTCCTTTTTTAAAGATTTTGGTTATTGCAAATAGAGATAGTGAGAATGCAATTCATGTGATTGATATCAATAAAATAATTCTTTATTTTCTTAAATAGTTCAAGTTAGCATCAAAGCTTATCCTAACAAGGTTTGTGGACTTATCATGTTGCTCGTTACGAGGTCGTTATCGGACCACCCACTAATATCTAGTCCCACACTCTAAATGTCTAGTCTCTCGAAAAGTCTAGTCTCTCAAAAAGAAAAATGTAGGAATTTAAAACCTTGTCATCTTTAGGACAATGACAGCACAAAATCAATCTAATAGTGATTTTTAAAACTACCCTAATGGTAGAACAAAAAGTGTACTCTAGTATTACAAATTTTTTTGAAACACCCAAATGGTGTCAACAGAAGTGTCATAAGGACACTAACAAAACACTCTATTGGTGTTAATAAAGCCCCAATGGCTGAAATAAACTTAATTTTAAAAGTACTGAATTTGAGTGAACTAATGCCACAGGATATAGCCTTGCAAATAAATCTTTGCAATGAGGGTGAAAAACATCTTTAACACAAAGAAGACATTTTCTATATCTCCAAAATGGAGTGTCAATAGCCATCAACATTTCAAATAAAAGATAAAATACCCTAGGATAGCTGGCGGCATTCAAAGTTGCCATCCTATGAGCAATCAAAACATAGTGTTCTTGGGAGGCATTGAAGCTACAACCCACAGTAATTCAACTTGGTGACAAGCAACATTAATCATGCGATTAGTCATGTTTCCCTTGAGTTGATGAAAATATAACTCTGAACTATGTAAGAAAATCTAGTGTGACCTGAAGAAGCAAAAAACAAGATAAAGTATCTTGCTCTAGTGTAGAAGCTGAATTTCGAGCCCTTACTCAAGGTGTGTGAGAAATACTATGCAATTGTATTATGATAACAAGTCAACCGTGAGCATTGCTCATAATCTAGTCCAACATGATAGGACCAAACATGTTGAAATTGACACACTTCATCAAAGATAATCTTGACGGAGGCCCAGTGATTACAACTCATGTTCCTACGTGATTTCAGATAGTAGACATTTTCACTGAAGGACCTTTCAAGAAAAATCCAGAATCTTGTTGACAAGTTGGGAATGATTGATATTCATTTACCAACTTGAGAAGTG